>NC_087221.1:36661422-36688922 GCF_015104395.2 Macrobrachium nipponense | reverse complement strand
TGTGCATTTATGTACGTATATATAAACGCACTATATATCTATATATATATATATATATATATATTATATATATATATATATATATATATATATATATATATATACTTATATGAATAAGTATCACATCACCGTGATTCATATATATATTATTATCAACTAAAAATTCCCCTTCCCCGGTACATATATGAAAATATATCAATTCCGAGGTAGAGCGAATTAGATATTAAAGGACATTTGTAGCTCGAATGATATACATATATATATATATATATATATATATATATATATATATATATATATATATGAGAGAGAGAGAGAGAGAGAGAGAGAGAGAGAGAGAGAGAGAGAGAAATCGCGAACCGGGTCCGGATGGGGGGTGCGTATATTAGGGTATTGGCATGCACCCCGTGGGGGGGTAGGGGGGCAGGGGGCGCGAGCGCAACCCAATCGTCACCAATGAGAGAGTCAACATGAAAGCCAAACAAGGCAAATTTACTCCTCATTTTTCAGTGCCTAATGAAGGCAATCGAAAGGGGATCCGATTGTCTTTCCCAAAAGGGTTCATTGACGGCGGATCCGAAATGCAAAACCGGATGTATATGCCGAAACACGCCCCCCCCTCTCTCTCTCTCTCTCTCTCTCTCTCTCTCTCTCTCTCTCTCTCTCTCTCTCCTTGACGGTGACGGGGTTCGAGGGTCTAATGTCTTCGTTTTAAGCTGTCATAACTTTATTTCATAACAAAAATTGTAGTTGGAAATGGTTTAGCTAGAGCGATATGCTTATTTACTCCTTCGCTGGTCCTTATGTCTTTGTCGAGAGCAAAAAAAAAAAATTAATTAATTAATTAATTGATTAAAAAGATAAAAGACAAATGCCGTAACAGCTTTATTTGAAAACTTTGTCCAATAAAAATATGTAATTAGATACCATTTTGTTATGACGATACGCTTACCCTCTCCTTCGTCGTCATTATGTCTTTGTTTTAAGCCTAAGTAACTTTATTAAAACTACGGTTAGCAATCATTTAGCATAACGCTATACTTAAGACATAATGAAATTAGATATAACAAAATAATTGGCTACAAAACAACGGGCTACATAAAAAAAATATAAGAGCTCAAACACAAGTAGCATAATATCTAGAAATAACAGCGAGGGCCCATTGAATCTTACCATTTTACCTAAAGGGCCAATTTTTAGGCAAGGCGAGCAACCCTTTGCCAATAACTAGCCCAAAAGGAACAAAACGGATAGAAGGAAAAAGAGATAAAAAGACTTAAGCCAAATCCTGACGAATGATCGTGCAGTAATGCCGGAAGACGTTCTGACAGAAAAATATTTTTCGCAAGAATCATTCTCTCTCTCTCTCTGACTGATAACAACACATACAGCTGCCTCTTTTACTGGAAATATAAAACTGAAATCAGCCATTTTTACAATTAAATTCCTTTGGAGACAAAGTCAGAATGTGGAAAAAGTATTTTTTTCAGCATGATAATCCTCAATGTATATTTTTCAAATAAAAATTTTCGTGATAAAATCAAATGCCTTTTCCCATATATATATATATATAATATATATATATATATATATATTATATATATATATCACAGGAGGAACAGCAGAACGAAAGCAGTTTATCTCCAGAGATGCAATGATACATTGAAAGTTAAAGGTTTATATATATATATATATATAATAGATATATATATATTACATAATAAATATATATATATATATATATATATTATATATATACACATATATATATATACACACACATATATATATATATATATATAATATATATATATATACATATATATATATATATATATATATATATATATATATATATATACATACATATATATATTACATATATATACATATATATATATATATATATATATATATATATATATATATATATATATACATACACATATATATACATATATACATATATATATATATATATATATATAATATATATACATATTACATACATACATACCTACACTTGTTTTGAGCCTATACCCACACTTTCCTGTCTGCTTTACCGTGGGCGAGAATAAAAACACAGTATGTACGCACGAACTTACGCATGAATGTTATTTGTGTCTTACTGCTTCGGCGAGTGAGCGAGCGCAAACTGTTTGGTATGCCTAGTTTGTAGGAGAGAGAGAGAGAGAGAGAGAGAGAGAGAGAGAGAGACCGAGAGAGAGAGAGAGAGGAGAGAGTCATTCTTTGTTCCCAAAACAGGGAGCTTAGATTTGAAACGACAGCCAGCCAGCAGCCAGCCCAGCCAAATAGCCCCCAGCTTCTGTATTGGAACAGTATTGCTCAACAGAAGGGAGAAACACAAGGCTTAATTCACAGAGGCAATGGTATGACATACTTTTGTGCCCTTTAGACCTCTTGCTTTTGTGAATGCATGTAGGTTATGCTGTCAGTTTTATGTATGTATGTATATATATATATATATATATATATATATATATATATATATATATATATATATATGACATATATGCATAGACACTATATATATGCGAATACCACAGAAAAATGATAGGCAGAAATCCAAGCGCTTTCGTCTTTACTAGCGGTACTAAGTATTTAGCCAACTTGTAATTGGGGGCGTCATAAGATATTAGAATCGGTCTTAAAAGAACAGCCTCCTTGTGTACCTTAGGAAGTCCATACACTACACCATAAGAACCACCAGTGCTGCTTAAGTTTTGATTCGTATTATTGTTAATAATTTCCTGATCCAAGAGTGATTTCAAAAACCGGTTGATTCCATCCTCACAACGGAAGATAGTGGCAAAGTCAGGACTACCCAAACACTGAAATTTCGTAGTGTCATTTAGGATGTTTTCAACTTTCTGTATATAATCAGTCTTATTGAGTAAAACAACAACTCTACTTTTGTCCGGTCTAATAATAATATGGTTTTCCTGTTTTCCAAGATTTTTCAAAATTTCTAGGTCCTTTTTGTTAAAGAAAGGTGTCTAGTTTGTAATGAAATTATTGTAAGTTTTATGGGCAATAGTATAAAGCTACCCCTCTTTACCAGGCATAACTATGTTTACTTGGAACATTTCCTTCTTCTTCTGGTCACTCGTCTTCTTCCTTTCACTTGAGATGATAATTTTCTTGGCAATGTAGAAGGTTTTCTATGAATTTTAAATATATGTTAGTTATTAGGATGAGTCTTTTTATTATATTTATGTGTATTAATCCTTTTTATAGCCGTGATGATGGGGCTGGACCCCGAAACGCCGCTTAATAAAGCCTTTTTAAATTACCAGAAGACGTCTCCCTAGCTTTCTTGAGAATGTATATATATATATATATATATATATATATATATATATATATATATATATATATATATTTTACAAAGGCGATAAAAATTTTCGTCCAAGACTGGATATATTCGATGTGTATGACGACAGTGAGTTTAAAAAAAGATATAGAGTTGATCAAAGTGGCCTCATGTATGTGACCTGACTTGATCAGAGAGGCGATTGCCAACCGCACAGAGAGGTTTTCTGCGGTTTCTAACATATCAGTCTCTCTCTCATTCTCAAAATTAATGGATTAATTAATTTGATCACATATATTGGCGCAGGATTAGACACGGAGGGTCAAGAATGGAATGAAAATGAAAATCCTTTGAGCTTTTTTTGGTTAGTAGCGAGAGAGGAGCACTAGGCCTATAGTACTAGTGCTTCACCTCTTTCATGTCTCATTTATTTGTGTGTGTGTATGTATGTATGTATGGTAGATATATATTATAATATATATATATATATTATATATATAATATATATACTAATGTAATGTCTCTATCTATCTAGCTATCTATCTCGATCTATCGATCTGCTATCTATCTATCCTCATCCCATCATCTCTTCCTCTAGATATTACTAATCTATATCTATATCTATCTAGCTCTATCTATTCTACTATCTCTACATCTATCTATGTCTATCTGTATCTATTCTCTATATCTATCTATCTATCTCTATCTATCTATCTATCTCTCTATCTCTATCTCTCTCTATCTATCTATCTATCTCTATCTATCTCTATATATCTATCTCTATCTCTATATATCTATCTCTATCTATCTATCTTTATCTCTATCTATCTATCTATCTCTATCTCTCTCTCTCTATCTATCTATCTCTATCTATCTATCTCTATCTCTATATATGTATCTCTATATATCTATCTCTATCTATCTATCTTTATCTCTATCTATCTATCTCTATATATCTATCTCTATATCTCTATCTATCTTTCTATATATCTCTATCTATCTATCTCTATATATCTCTATCTATATCTATCTATCTATCTCTATCTATATCTATCTATCTCTATCTCTATATCTATCTATCTATCTATCTATCTATTTATCTATCTATCTATCTCTCTCTATGTATCTCTATCTATCTCTATCCCTATATCTATCTATCTCTATCTCTATATCTATCTATCTATCTCTATATCTATCTATCTATCTCTATCTCTATATCTATCTATCTCTCTATCTATCTATCTATCTCTCTCTATCTATCTATCTATCTATCTATCTATCTATCTATCTTACTTTATCTATCTCTCTCTATATATCTATCTCTATCTATCTATCTATCTCTATCTCTCTGTCTCTATCTATCTATCTATCTATCTCTCTCTATCTATCTATCTCTATCTCTATCTATCTATCTCTATCTATCTATCTATCTCTATCTATCTCTCTATCTCTATCTATCTATCTATTTATCTCTCTATCTATCTATCTCTATCTATCTCTATCTCTATATCTATCTATCTATCTCTATCTATCTCTCTCTCTCTATCTATCTATCTATCTCTATCTATCTATCTATGTATCTCTATCTATCTCTATCTATCTATCTCTACTTTTGAATTCAACAATAATATACAGATCACAAGGTTAATATCATAATTAATGAATATATTGAATTTTTAAAATACCTTTTTTTTATTAAAATAATGGCGAAAATCGTATATTATGGATTGTAGCACTATATTTTCCGCTATTGTTAACGAGATCTTCGCTTAAAAGTTTCTCCTAAACATACCGTTTTTCATAGCTAAGAGAATCTCTCAGAGCGTTGATAAAACACTCCTAGAAGTTCCTCTTAACTGTGAGTGATTGAGTGACTTAGGAGAGAATATTTAGGAGATGTCATAGGAGCTATGATAAATACCGGCCCAGAATCCGGTAATGGTTAGGTATCTTTATTGACGTTGTTAGATTAAAGTGGCCTTTTGGCGGCACAGACTTTTCCTCCTTTGAGCATTCCTTACGAAAGATTGGGTTCCAATATTCTTTTTTATTGGTTCATGACACTTTTTAATAAAGAAAAGAGAGAGAGAGAGAGAGAGAGAAAGCAATATTTCTCATTTCAAACTCATGTTGTTACCGATAAAGGTATTCTACAATAATAGTTCTGTTACTGGTTCGTGACATTTTAATATATATATATATATATATATATATATATATATATATATATATATATATATATATATATATATATAATTATATATAGAGAGAGAGAGAGAGAGAGAGAGAGAGAGAGAGAGAGAGAGAGAGAGAGAGAGGGAACGACGCTAATGTGGCGCGGTGGTATTGCCTGATATTTTTGAAATCCGATTATAACCAGAAGATTCGCTGTGAAGTCCCATTTCAATTATATCCTCTTTATTATTTTTTCAAGGCATCATTCAAACCCGTCTTTCAGTGAAAGACGAAAAGAATGAATAATTTCAAAATAACATTACCAGATCACAAAGCATGGATATGAACGAACCGCGTCGTTGTAGACAAAAATACATAATACACATAAAGGTCGAATCCATTATATGAATTTGAATTCACACTAATTCCATGGAAAGAAATATGCATCTATTTTGCATTTTCTGATGACCTTAAATAAGGATTTCAAAATTACATTTCCTATGAACAAAAACAACTTCCTTTGACGGGAAAACATGTCACCCTAAAGGGAATTATTTTTTTATTTTCAAAATTTTTCAATGATGTATGGTACCAAAAGTGGAAGCTAAAACAGTGGCTAACTAATGGGTATATTTTAAATTCTTTTGAGAATTAACCATCTGGTATTCTTGATCTATTTGTTTACCTGGTAACTTTCTCTCCAACTGTGTTACATTCGTTTCTTGACAATGCCTTAGTAAAGACGACAGCGCTTATATTTCTGCCTATCATTTTCCTGTGGTGTTCGCTTATTTAATGAAGTCACGTGCATCTACTGTGAATTTTTAAGCATATGCATATATATATATATATATATATATATATATATATATATATATATAAATATGTGGGTGTAAATGTGTAAACTATAATATATATATTATATATATATAGATATATATATATATAGATAATATATATATATATATATATATATATATATATATATATATATAACGTACATCATTGTGTATATATGTAATTTATATGCACACATATACACATGCATGTGCATAAAAAAAATTATATTATATATATATATATATATATATATATATATATATATATCTATATATATATATATATATATATACACAATATACACAGTATGTGCTTAAAAATTCACAGGAAAATATAGTAGAAATCCAAGCGCTGTCGTCCTTACTAAGACATTGTCAAGGAACGAATGAAATACAGTTGGAAAGAGAGTTATCAGGTAAACAAATGGATCAAGAATACCAGATGGTTAATTGTCAAAAGGGTAAAAATCAAAGACAATGTCTTAGTAAAGACGAAAGCGCTTGGATTTCTGACTATCATTTTTCGGTGGTATTCGCTTATAATAGTTATATGATAGTATGTATGTATGTATGATGTATAGGTTTGTATATATATATATATATATATATATATATATATATATATATATATACTATATATAATATATACTATATATATATATATATATATATTATATGGGGATACAATCCACAATGAAGTAAAATCCTCTTGTAGTTTAAAATATAATCTCTTGTACAGGATTAAAGCTTTCGACCATCAACTGTTGATGGTCGAAAGCTTTAATCCTGTACAAGAGATATATATTTAAAACTACAAGAGGATTTTACTTCATTGTGGATTGTATCCCCATTTACTTACAGGTACGACATAGTACCTGGCTTCTGCATATATAATATATATAATAATATATATATATATATATATATATATAAATATCTATATATATAAATCTATAATAAATATCTATACATATAAATATATATATAAATATATATACTATATATACATATATATATATATATATATATAATATATATATATAATAACGGGGCCACTGCCTCCGTTATTCACTTTGATAGCGAAAGCCAGAGCGGAAGGCAAACTGAGTTAGGTAACACTCACTCTCTCTCTCTCTCTCTCTCTCTCTCTCTCTGTTGTTATACCTCCCCTCCATTTAATTAGGTCATCAAATCAGAGTCGGAACTACAAAAATATACTTTTATTTAAAAGCAAAGTATTAATTGAATAACTCAGATTCTTACAGGATGATTAAATGGAATGATAACTCAAAGTTCAGATAACTTAGATACCCCCCGGTAATTAACAGTCTATTCAGTAATTAGTCAAACACCATTTATCTCTTCTCCAGAATATAGTTCCCCCTACCAAAATACAGTTCCCTCCACTAAAACCACCTGTTAGGATACAGAGCACTCTGATAGGCCCAAGAACACAATCAAAAGATTGCATAAAAACAGGTTATCTCTGAAATAAATATTCAAATACAATCCAGCCACACTTTGGCTAAAGCACAGTCACTTTTACCCATTTCCAGCCAGTTTCACTTCACAAGATAAAGAAACGTTCACAGAGCTATCCCGGCATCTGCCTTCTCTCCCCGTAACGGTCTCTATGGTTCTGGCTAATTACATGCCATTATGAACGGACATAGCTCGTACGGACGCAAAAATTTGCACCCAGCGTTCACGGCCTAAAACCACTCGTAACTGGTTTAAAAGTCCCCTTTAACGAACACCCATAACGACAGGACGAACGTTGACCTGCTTAGGTAAGGATTTCAATGTCACACCATCCAACAAGACATATCAGCATTCCTAAGCTGTCGCTCGGACAGTCTCCAAGGGAAGCTAAAAACGATGTCAAAGCACGTGACATACAACAATGTCTCATACATATCATATTATCAGTCTTTATATGTTACATGTATATATACATAAATAAAACTGAAAGCATAACCTACATGCATTCACAGAAGCAAGAGGTCTAAAGGGCACAAAAGTATGTCATACCATTTGCCTCTGTGAATTAAGCCTTGTGTTTCTCCCTTCTATTGAGCAACTACTGTTCCAATACAGAAGCTGGGCTATTTGGCTGGCTGGCTGGCTGGCTGGCTGTCGTTTCAAATCTAAGCTCCCTGTTTGGGAACAAAGAATGACTCTCTCTCTCTCTCTCTCTCTCTCTCTCTCTCTCTCTCTCTCTCTCTCTCTCTCCTACAAACTATGCATACCAAACAGTTTGCGGTCGTTCACTCGCTGTAGCAGTAAGACACAAATAACATTCATGCGTAAGTTCGTGCGTACATACTGTGTTTTTATTCTTGCCCACGGTAAAGCAGACAGGAAAGTGTGGGTATAGGCTCAAAACAAGTGTATGTATGTATGTATATATGTATGTGTATGATATAGATACTGATCAAACCCAGTAAACCTAAAGTGAATGTTCCGGGGGGCCTTTTTATCCTTTTATTACCTTTAACCTTTCAACTGTATCATTGCATCTCTGGAGATAAACTGCTTTCGTTCTTCTGTAATTTGATGGCTTCTTTTCCAACGCAGAAACAACTTGAACAATTTAAAAGAATTACAAGAGATGTTGAAGAAACTTTTACCCTCTTGAAACTGGTCGTGTTTTGATCCTTTCTTCCTATAAATGAGAGTGTTTCTATCAGAGTTCACCCAGGGTGCCAATTCCTTTAAGTAAGAGGAATGTCGACTTGCTTTTAGGGTAGGTAAAATCTTCAGTATAATAATAATAATAAAAAAAAAAAAAATATATATATATATATATATATATATATATATATATATATATGTGTGTGTGTAATCTTGAGACACACGCACCAGTTCTCGTAACGCCTGCAGGCGAGAGAGAAGAGAGAAGGAAGAGTTGGCAGTCTTAGCAATCAAGTTGAGACACTCAATAGTCTTTGCTCTGATCTCGGACCGATATTTGCTCCAAGAAGGCGTTTCCGTCTCGAGAGGAGAATAAACCCCTTCAGAGAGCGATGAGAGAGAGAGAGAGTGAAGAGAGAGAAGAGTTGTGGAGAGATGTCCAGGGGCGTGTGGGGTAGGAGATGAGGAGAGAGGTGGAGGAGCGACCGACTGAAGGAGAGAAGAGAGAGAGACGAAAAATACAAATTACCTACATAATTATATTTAAGAAATCATGAGAATTTGACAAAGGACAATGCAGAATCCCACACACACCACACACAAGAGAGGAGAGAGAGAGAGAATATATCTTACGAAAGTTTATGAAAACGAAAATTACACATACCTACATAATTATATGTTTATTAGAAGAATCATGAGAATGACAAACGGATAATGCAAATATCCAACACACACACACACACACACACACACACACACACACACACACACACACACAGAATAATATCTTTACGAATTTTATGACGAAAAATACACATACCTACATAATTATATTTATAGAATCATGAGAATGACAAAGGATAATGCAGATATCCACACACACACAGAGAGAGAGAGAGAGAGAGAGAGACGAGAAGAGACGAGAGAGAGAGAGAGAGAGAGAGAGAGAGAGAGAATAATATCTTTACGAATTTTATGACGAAAAATACACATACCTACATAATTATATTTATAGAATCATGAGAATGACAAAGGATAATGCAGATATCCACAGAGAGAGAGAGAGAGAGGAGAGAGAGAGAGAGAGAGAGAGAATAAATATCTTACGAATTTTATGACGAAAAATACACTTACCTACATAATTATTTTATAGAATCATGAGAATGACAAAGGATAATGCAGATATCCACAGAGAGAGAGAGAGAGAGAGAGAGAGAGAGAGAGAGAGAGAGAGAGAGAGAGAGAGAGAGAGAATAATATCTTTACGAATTTTGTGAATGACAAAAATATAAACATACCTACAGAATTATATTTTTACAGAATCATGTGAATGGCAAAGGATAATGCAGATACCCACAAAGAGAGAGAGAGAGAGAGAGAGGAGAGAGAGAGAGAGAGAGAGAGAGAATCTAATCGATAGAAACATGTGAAATGCAATAACTGATGGAGAAATTACATTTCAAGAATCGACTATACAGCAGATATTAATAAACACACACAGTACAGTAAAAGGGAGTTTACTTGTTTTCTGATTATTTGAATAAACACAAACAGAGTTTAAAAAAACTAGTGAACAACCAAAAAAAATAAAAATAAAATAAATACTCGTGAAACTCAAGACCAACCCAGACGCAACAAACAAGTAACGAAACGAAGAAATAGACCAAATTCATCACCAAAGCTACGTCCTACAGCTTCATCACACCCTCCTCCCCCGCCCCCTTCACCCACCACCACCCCGCATTCCGAAGCCATTAGCGAATTCCTGGACATCAAAACGGGACACCGGAATGATATCAAGGCTCCGGACACGCGACATTGAAACGACAGGGATGACAGAACGTTCGCACTATTTGGAGTGACTGCGGGAGTCGACCTTGGTTGCGATTAAAGGATGACCTTGAAGGGTCCTCCAACTTGGGAGCTAATATTGTAATTTATGGAGAAATACATCCAAAATTTTTTTTATATGGGCATCTATTTTATACAGGGTGTCCATAAAGTCCCAGTACCATTACGAGCAATAAATAATTGTAACGGTACTGGGACTTTATGGACCCCCTGTATATCTTGTACAGAACGCTTTCGGGGAAACTGTTCGAAAAGGGGAACCGAACAGTTTCCGGAAAGGTTTCTGTACAGATTTATCTTTAAAATATATGTACATATATAACTGTGGATTTGTTTCTCCATTTCAAGACTAATGCTACTCGGACTATATTTTAATTGTGGTTTATACTCATCAACACTTTTCATAGTTTAGAGGAGCTATTCTTGACTGCTATTTATGCACTGAGTGGTTCTCTTATTTGTCAATTACAGTTCATAGATTTCTCGATTAATTAACTTTTCTCGGTTACAGCTATTTTTTTAATAGATTTGCCTCCAAGCAGCTGAAGCCGTTCAAAGAGTAACCGCATGTTGGCGACAGTTATCGAGATTTGTTATTATTGTTCATCAAAAGATCACCAGAGAATTTAAAAGATAATTCACAGCTGCACAAGAAAGACCTAAAAGTAATGTAGATCTGTTGTTACTATTCATCAAACGGACACCACAGAATTTCAAAGACAATACATAAGCTTTTAGCTGCACAAAAGAGACCCAAAAATCATCTCCAAAACAAATACTTATCAAACCGACATGTTCTTGGAAGAAATCTACGCGTCAAGTGTTTCAGAACCTAATTTCTAGAATGGAATTCATTTAAAATTCAATCGGTGTTTTATGGCTTAATATTTGAAAGAATATATGAAAAATTACTTAAACTACCTTACACATATACAGTCACGCGCGCATGTAAGTACCGACCTTTCGTAATGAACATATAATTAGATACAAAACACACCAAACGGAAAAGATATAAAAAAGTCGAAATCAAATCACTGTCTCTTGATAGCTGAATGGATTCATTGTGCTGCTGCTCATGTGCCCACCTAAAACGAATTAACTGGGTTTGAATCCCGATCAGGCTTTGTGGGTCTCAATTATTACTTGGCTCGAGTGATTTCCATATTAATCGATTCGTCGTGTGACTTAATATCAATTAAATAATATAATATATATATATATCTATAATAATATATATATATATATATATATATATGTATATATATTTTATTGAACACTACTTAACTGTTGCTCAAGTTTTTACACACGAGGTTCATCCACGATTCAGTGAATAAAGTATGAATAAGGTAGCGATTGTTATCTAGTTAATTTAACGGTAGCCACCCCCTGTTAAGAGAAACGACTTAATATTGAGTATATATATATATATATATATATATATATATATATATATATATATATATGTATGTACACACGTATATAAACAAAGACAAAAACCTCGAAGGAAGGTGAAACAATGGAGTACCGCTACTGCAAGGCCTTTCGATTCTCGTCCTTTACTAAGCAGTCGAAAAGGCCTTGCAGCAGTACTCCATCGTTTCGCTTTCCTTCGTGGCTTTTGCCTTTATTTATATAATATTCATCATGTTCCAAATTTTCGTGATTCAGTTATACAAATACATACATATATACAAATGTCCCTTAATATCCAATTCGCTCTACGTGGAATTAATATATTTTCATATATGTTAACCGAAGGGGAATCTTTTGGCTGATAAATTTCGTTCTCTCGTGGGTTCGAACCAGCGTATAGCGGACAGAGGAGAAGTCAGGACTTAAGGGATGTTATCACATCATCGTGATATGAATCACGATGATGTGATAAAAATTCATATATAAAATACATATATAGTATATAAGCGCAACTACCAATCCTTCCCTAATCACACCACCAGCGAAGGAGAGAATAAGGGAAGACGAACGTGACGTTCAGGGGGGCGACAATTTCACACTCCGAAACGCGGGAACGTAATTCAGGCACCAGCGCAATTTCAACCCGGTCGACTCTACCTTAACGACGACATTGATCGCTGCCATTTCAGGTCGCGCCGAACCGGGGGTGGGGGGGGTGGGGGGGGGGCGCTCTCTCCTCCCGCTCCAGGGGGAACCGGCCGCCCTCCTTGAAACACGTTATTATTACTTTTATTGTTATTTATATTGTAAATGAAAAACAATAACAATGACAACTAGAATAACGTTGACACTTATAAAATGGTTCAAACTCCGCAGCAATCATTCTTTTTCACTACAGACCTCCTCCTCTGCCGAAAGGTGTTACCTCTTAGGTCCTAAAGTATATTGAGTTGAAATTATTCCTGTTTTCAATCTACTCATTAAGTTGTTGTCTTTTCTTTCAGAATAAGTGAACTCTTCTTTCCATATTTCTCTTCGCTACATGATAATTCAGCCATGGAAACATAGAAGGAATTGCCGAGAACATCATGGAGCTAAAAATATCAGAAAGAGCAAGCAGAGGTAGATTAATAGTGCCCAAAACTATACCAGGAAAAATAAGGAAAGCACACAGGACATTCATCCACTACGCACCAGCATCGATAATGCAGCGTCTATTCAATGCGTTGCCAGCTCATCTGAGGAATATAACAGAAGTGAGCGTAGATGTGTTTAAGAATAAGCTCGTCAAATATCTAAGCTGCATCCCAGATCATCCAAGATTGGAAGATGCAAAATATACCGGAAGATGCAATAGCAACTCTCTGGTAGACATTAGAGGTGCCTCACACTGAGGGACCTGGGGCAACCCGAACATGTAAGGTCTGTAAGGTAAGGCCTCCTGCTACTTGTTTTCAACGAAAACCATATTCTTTGAAAGGTTGAATGTCAAGTCAATGGCCCGCTAGGTGGCCTTGATCCAAATGAATCGAGTCCGTGTTGTGAATGCTAATAATAATTAATAGTGGCCGAAGGGACGGTGCAAAGAACCTTTAGTAATGCCTACAGTGCGCCGCGAGTGAGGTGCACTGATGGCGCTACCCCTCCTACGGGGGCCATAAAAAATATAAACGAAAAGTCACTTCCGGAATCTGCAGAACCTTGCATCCTTGATTCGTGAACTCTCGCCTCCCAGCATTATTAATTAGGGCGAATCTAATCTAACCGGATTTAATAAGACTCCATCGGAACAGAAATATTGACAATTGACAGTAATCTATTCTGCTCGTGATGAGATAAATAAAGCGCGGATTCAGCATCACTGTTATCAATGTTATCACCTATCTATTTACGGTTATGTTCTTCTGGGTTCGTTGAACGAGGTGTTCTTAACAATTACTTTGTGAACATGGCGGTTTTATTATATTGGGGAAATATGTGTGTGTTTGTGTGTGTGTAGGTGTGTGTGTGTAACGGAAGGCAGATATGTTATGGATACAAAATGCTGACGATAAAACGTAAATTAACGGTAGGCCAATGCACTATTCAAAATTAAAGATATATAGGAATGGTTGTGTATGCATACGCCATATCATCCAGTATATAAAACCAAAATATACTATAATACAAAAATGATGTGTGTATGTATGTACGCATGTATGAATATATATATGATATATATGTGTATGTATATATATATATATATATCTCAAGTCTAAATATATATATATATATATATATATGAATATATAGAATATATATGTGTGTGTGTGTATGTATGTATATATATATATATATATATATATATGTCTCAAGTCTAAATATATATATATACATATATATATATATATATATATATATATATGTGAATCATATAATTATTAAATATTAAATATATGTGTGTATGTGCGTGGAAATTTGGAGGTTCCATTGATTCGATACTACATAATATACTAAAGACATAAAAATACATTAACGTGAACTGCACATCTAATCAGGATAAGATAGATCAAATATACAGAGATCCAGTTCTTTACCGCCAAAACGCTTCATCAAATGACGCGCGAAAACGTCTATCCAAGTAAGATCCACATGACATCGTTCCCTTCAGACAAAAAATGTAATAGTCAGGCATCTCTATGACACGTTCCCAGTTATGATACAGGAAATGGCATTGTGAATATCACTGTCACCGTTTTCAGTTTTAGTCCAGTTTCACATAGATAGCAGAACTATATATATATACAGAATATACGTCGGGGCAAATTGACGAGGGAATTCTGTTAGGTTCTGTCACGGTTTCCAGAGCTTTTCAGAGAGCCGGTCTTTGAAGAATCGGGACTGGACAATTCATATGCTCGGCTGGTTTCTATTCTTTAATCATTACGAAAATTTCAGATAACTTTGTTATATAAATTTAAGAATTCAAATTCATATAACAACAATAAAATAATAATAACTGTTACTGTTACAAGTGATTAATTATCATTTATCAATCCATATTTATTTATGGAAATATTTCCTTTACACTTAATAAACCAACCACCGCCAGTCTCTGATTTTAAAGTTACTTTATGAATATCCTAATAAAAAAAAAGTGGAAAAGTTACGAAGCTACATCTGCGTCATTGCTTTTTATTATAAAAAAAAACCTTCAACGCACCCAAAATATTTCTCTCAGTATTATTACAAAGGAGGAACGCCAGGTTAAAAAGCAATGTTTCTACTTAGATCAAAAGTGAGAGAGAGAGAGAGAGAGAGAGAGAGAGAGAGAGAGAGAGAGAGAGAGAGAGAGAGAGAGAGAGAGAGAGAGAGAGAGAGAGAGAGAGAGAGCATATTTTAACACTGACACAGAAACAAGTTTTGGTAAAATGATAAAAGTACGAATCAATGAGAGAGAGAGAGAGAGAGAGAGAAATGAACTCGAAGCCTTTACATGTCTGCAATTGCATGTTGGCTTCTGCCAACTTCTTCACTCATCGCCAGGCGATCATTTCCCGTTCAATTTATCCCTCCATTACGCCACAACGGCGCGATTTCCAACCCGGAGCGTTCTTTGACTTGGGCCTCCTGAGATATTGCAGTCAATAAAAAAAAGTGGCAGCTGCAGCAGCTGCAGCAGAGGCAGCTGCACTGGATTTGTAAATTTTCTCTTCGCGATTGCCTGTTTACACGTCGTGCAATACATTCCGGGTGGGAATGCTGTCGAGATTCCCACTCCGTCGGCCAAACCCCCCCCCCCCCCGCCCCCCCCCCCCCCCCCCCCCCCCCCCCCCCCCCCCGCAACTACTTCTTCACGTACAGGGAGATGTTTATAAAGCATTGCTTTTTATTCGGTCTTTCCCCTTTTCTCTTAATTTAAAAAATTCGATTACTTATGTATTATTATCTTCACAATGTATTGTATTTTCTTGTTTTAATTTTATACAGAAATCTGACTAGGTACTTATCGTAATATTTGTATAGTATTTTCCAGCATGTTACCAACTGTACTAGCCATTATTTGGGACCTTCTCCTTAAAGTACAAATGTGTCAAAACTGACGTTTATCATGCAAGATCCTACACTGGAAATGGAAGACATTTTAGAGAGAGATATATATATATATATATTATATATATATATATATATATATATATATATATATATATATATATATATATATACGGAAACGGGGAGATATCTTAGTAAAATATTAATGGTGAATAACGCTTAATCAACTTTTAAAACAAAGACATGCGCTATTTTACCTTCCGGTCTCCTTACGATGTTGGGTCTTGTAATAAAAGGCTTACTCGGTCTTTGGTTCCATTCCTTCTTTCTAAAAGAATCCCATCCAATTTTTCTCCTCCCTCGATTACCGAGACCCAGAGTGGCAATCTAGCGAGAAAAGTGGCCTTAGAATCTATACATTCCCTTCTATTTTATTTTACATGCATTCCCCTCGTGGAGTCGCGTGCTAATTTAATCAAGATCAAACGATATAACTCGGTACATTTTATGGCAGCTTTGATTTTGTAAGTGGTACTGAAGAAGCTATTCTTTTCTTCATATTATAGCTATTTCCGATTCTCCATCACTGGCTTGAAGGGCTATTTGCATGATTCTCCAGAATGGGACTCTCTCTCTCTCTCTCTCTCTCTCTCTCTCTTCCTTCGTGTAAACTTTTAATACATCTCTCTCTCTCTCCATGTAAACTTTTAATAAATATTCTCTCTCTCTCTCTCTCTCTCTCTCTCTCTCTCTCTCTCTCTCTCTCTCTCTCTCCATATAAACTTTTAATGCACATTCTCTCTCTCTAGTGTAAATTTTTAGTCTCTGTCTGTCTGTCTGTCTGTCTGTCTGTCTGTCTGTCTGTCTGTCTGTCTGTCTGTCTGTCTGGTGTCTGTCTGTCTGTCTGTTGTCGTCTGTCTGTCTGTCTGGTCTGTCTGTCGTCTGGTCTGGTCTGTCTTGTCTGCTGCTGTCTGGCTGTCTGTCAATTTTTTAACACACAATGATAGTTTTACATTTACATTCCACAATGAATTTTTTTTTTAATTACAAAAACGCGTACCACATGCGATGTTATGTATGTATGTATGTATGTATGTATGTATGTATGTATGTATCTAGTCATAATCGGAGATCATCCACTGGAACACAATCAACGTTATCAACACAAATAAACCTTCGCGTTTCCAATTCCCTTTTAATGAGAATCTATTTCAGAGCCGCCCGCATTTTTAACTCTTCCGGTACCTGACTAATCATCAATCATAGAAAAATTGCTAGTGAGTCATAATATCCATAAAAATAACTGTATTAATAATAATCAGGTTGTCCGCGCATGTCCAATTGAAAAAAAAAAATCCTGACCAGTAATACAATTGGCAATATGATCGAGAGTCAAAATAATAATAATAATAATAATAATAATAATAATAATAATAATAATAATATCGACGAAATCTTTGTTCAAGTCGACGCCGAGGATGAGGTAGAAGCCCTCCGTCAGGCATTTCAGCAGTGCTGAATTACACGGTTGAATACAGCACCGACGATCGGCTCCCCTTCCTCGACGTCCTTGTGAGTAAGACGGAAGACGGCCTCCGTACTTCTGTCTACACAAAGAAGACCAACCTAGGACTTTGCCCCAACGGTGACAGCGAGTGCCCCGCCAGATTCAAAAGCACGACCGTCAGGGCCTTCATCAGGAGAGCCCTCTCCCACTGCTCAGGAACTCGACCGCGCCTCCCAAGTACTTGTGAATAACGGGTATTCGAATAAATTAATAAGCAGAGAAGTCCGTACAGCCCTGGAGAAATGGTACGGTAGTGAGAGCCCGCAACCCTGCCCCCAGGATAATATCAAGCTGTATTACAAAGCCTTCATGAGTTCCCATTACCGTGAAGAAGAGGACTCAGTTAAGAAAATTATTTCCGAAAATGTATTCCCGACCGACGACACCAAGAATATCGACTTGATCATTTACTACAAGAATCGGAGGACGCGAAACCTTATTATGAAAAATAACCCCTCTCCACAGGTACGAAACCCCCTAAAGCAGACGCATGTTGTGTACCAGTATACATGCCCAGTCCGCGGTTGCAGCGGCGCCTATGTTGGTATGACTACCATGCGCCTGTCGAAGAGACTCTCATGCCACGCCCAAGAAGGGGCTATCAAGAATCACGCCCGCACCAGACATTAAGAGGCCATCTCCCGGGATGTCATCATCCAAAACACGAAGATCATCGGGAAGGCCCCTGATGCCCGTCGGTTACGCCTGCTGGAGGCGCTTCTCATCCAGCAAGTAAAACCAACACTAAATACGACGCAGGAAGAATTTCTCCTCCCTACGAGTATGAGAAGACCTGCCACCAACAACACCACCGATCACGACAACTCCACGAAAGACAACGCCCCCGAACGAGATACTCCTGCAACCAACCATAATCAAATTAGCCGTGACGTCCCGCAACCATCAACTCGGAGAAAGTGGCTTGAGACCAGGCTCAAGCCACCAATGAAAACGAAGACCTACCGCCACCAGCCAATAGGAGATCAGCATGGGGCAGACCCCCTGCTGTCGACACCAAACATAAGGAGGACGGACACCACACCAAGATCAGTCCACCCTCAGCTTCCCAGCCCGAGGATGTCTGGCAGCTCCAGACGAAAGCTCGCTTGCTTCAAGAAAGAGAGAAGAGAGAGAGAGAGAGAGAGAGAGAGAGAATCGTTAATAACTTTGATGACTATGGTATCATTGTTTATCTGTAAAATTCAAATATATACACCAATTTTTAAATGTATTTGATCATGACCTCTATAGGCGCTCTACTAGCCTGTCTAAGTAGCACGGATAAAAGCCGCTATTCGGAAAATAGAGAAGAATCTCTACAAGTGTAACGCTGCTGAAGTAGCCATTACTTTTAATAAAGTATGCTTGAGAGAGGGTCTGCTTATTAAGTACAATAATAATAATAATAATAGTCACTACCCTCTCTACCGTAAAGACAACAAAAACTGCTCTACACTCATTGCTGATGTATTTATCTCTACTATATTAAGAAAACTGAACAATTACAGTCCAACATTTACGTAGAAGAGATGGGTGATGCAGCCATCCTACTGAACAAAAATATTAATGATATTGAGTGATAGTAATTAATAATAATAATGCACGTGTAATTGTAAATGCTCACAGATAATAACAATAAGAAAAATTATAATGATAGTTAAACCAGTATATGTAAATTTTCATTAATATAATCTTCATTTCGTCATATTTTGGAAGATCTATTTAAACTGTCATTTTAAGATTTAACAAAACTTCGCCGCAATCGAGTTTTCTGTACAGCGTCTAACACTGTATGAAACTCTCAGCCACGGCCCGGTGTTGGCCTGTGTTGTTGGCACCTATATCGTTGCCAGACGCACGATCATGGCTAACTTTAACCTTGAATCAAATAAAAACTCCTGAGGGTAGAGGGCTGCAATTTGGTGTGTTTGATGATTGGAGGGTGGATGATCAACATCCCAATTTGCAGCGCTCTAGCCTCAGTAGATTTTAAGATCTGAGGGCGGAGAGAAAAAGTGCAGACGGACAGGCATATATATAGCCATCTCAATAGATTTCTTATACGGAAAACTAAAACTTACAATTTAGATATGGTATTCACGTAAAGCGACGATTCCAACGTATTATGGATAACGTTTGGGATATAAGACATTTAAATATAGTATTCTAGGAATAAAACTCATTAATCATACATATGGCTGTGAACCAGTGACATTATAAACGTCAACTTCACTACATGATATTTTCAACTTAATATATTTGGAACATTTTAAAAAATAAGACATCAGGAGGAAAACGTTAAACTGGACGCAGTTTGTTTTAAAGTACAGTATATCTAAATTTTCATAATACTAAATATGCAAATACTCAAAACCACTAAAGAAAAAAAATAACAACTATCTACCGGTCTTTTTTCTTCCTTTCGCGACCAGCTTTTTTTTTTTTTTCAACGAGCTAAGCCAAATGGCAGAGCATTCCCATTTCCCATCCAGAGTGAACTAATTATGACTGAAAGCAAGAGCAAATTTCCAATTAAAATGTCCGCTGAATTAAATCAACAGAGATATGTAAAAGTCACTTTAATTAAGGGTGGCGCGGGAATTCATTTGGAAAGGCTGTGAAGAAAATGGTGCCATCTCTCGATTCTGATTTCGATGGTGATAATGTCTTTAACGACACATCTCTCGATTCTTTCTGATGGTGATAATGTCATTAACGACAACACATCTCTCGATTCTTTCTGATGGTGATAATGTCATTAACGACACATCTCTCGATTCTTTCTGATGGTGATAATGTCATTCACGACAACACATCTCTCGAATCTGGTGTTGATGGTGATAATGTCTTCAACGACAGATCTCTCCATTTTGGTTTTGACGGTGATAATATCATTAATGACATATCTCAATACTGATTTCGATGGTGATAATGTCATTAATGACTAATCTCTCTATTCTGATATCGATGGTGATAATGTCATTAATGACATCTCTCAATACTGATTTCGATGGTGATAATGTCATTCACGGCACATCTCTCGATTCTAATTTGATGGTGATAATGTCTTTAACGACACATCTCTCCATTCTGGTTTTGATGGTGGCAATATCATTAATTATATCTCTCAATACTGATTTTGATGGTGATAATGTCATTAACGACACATCTCTATTTTTCTGATGGTGATAATGTCATTAACGTCAAATCTCTCGATTCTGGTTTTGATGGTGATAATGTCAATAACACATCTCATAATTCATTCTGATGGTGATAATATCATTAATGATACATCTCACAATTCTTTGTGATGGTGATAATGTCGTTAATAACACACCTCTGCATTTTGATTTTGATGGTGATAATATCATTAACGACACATCTTTCGATTCTGATTTCGATGGTGATAATGTTATTAACGACACAGTATTTAGTTCGAAATATTTCTGGGGACAGACCTGATGTGGATTCGGAAGTTAAAAATCACAGCTTGGTCTATTCATATATAAAAAAAAAAAAAAATTAGGGGGGGAGGGGGTTCCGAATCGAAAGAGAGCCGCGATCCGTCCGTAATTGTGCCTAATTTGTAAAAAAAAAAAAAAATATTTCCATAGTTTTTACTAATTATTGATCTTTTTGTAACTATTCTTGAAAATGCACTTGTTAAATGATGATGATGATGAGATGATGATGATGATGATGATGATGATAGAGAGAGAGAGAGAGAGAGAGAGAGAGAGTTAAATTACACGATCACGTAGCAGTTTCTGCTCTGACATTCATTCTTTCAAACAAATACGTGCGCGTCATAACAGTAATTTAACTCTCCCTAAGCGGATTTCAATAAGCGTATTTTTAATATTACGACACTTCAGCATTATTTCCAACGCCCTATTACACCAATTCCATTGAAAGTTTCAAAGTTTCTTCCCGTAAATGACAAAATTACTGCAATTGTTTCAATATTTCCAATAAACATCCGTTTGTTTGTTTGTGCGGTGTTTTTACGTAGCATGGAACCGGTGGTTATTCAGCAACGGGACCAACGGCTTCACGTGACATCCGAACCACGTCGAGAGTGAACTTCTATCCCCAGAAATACACATCTCTAACCCATCAGTAGAATGTCCGAGAATCGAGCTCACGGCCATCGACGTGGCACCCCAGCATCATACCGACCACGCCACTAAGGCGCGCCCAATAAAAATCTGATGCCATTAAACACCTGAGAACTGAAGGAATTGTAGAAGAATTTCGAATTGCGGCTGCGACAAAGACCCCGTTAAACGGTACGGAACAGAGCACCCTCGCCAAGTGGGATAATAAATGAAGGATTCTTGATTACATGGGGCGAAAGGGGGGAGGGGGAGGTCTGATTAATGAGGTTGAGAGAGAGAGATCCCGATATTAAAGGGGTGCCCTTTAAATTGGAATTGTATTGGTGAATGGGGGTTTGTAAGGGTAGCCTGAAAACTGGTCTTCAAAGTGAAATTAGGGTAATGTAATCTCTTGTAGTGGATATGTAAATGGGAACTTATATAAATAAGAGATTTGATTAATAAGAAGCAGTTCAAAGTGAGTCAGACTGATGGGGATATATATTATAACCAATAAAGATAGGCAGGGGTCTACGTAAGTGGAGTTAACGTGGAAATCTATGAATCGAGGTAACAGAAAAGTCTTGACTTCAATTGCTAGGGAACTAAGGTGGAAAGTTATTGGGAACTTGTACGTTGTTGTGTGCTGAGGAACGCACACATACAAGGAAAGGGTGACAACATAAATTATTAACTTCCCATTCGCAGGAAGAAGTGAGACCAGTACTGAAGTCCAAACATACTCACACACTACACACGCACGATAATAATATATACGAGTATGTATGTATATATATATATATATATATATATATATATATATACATATGTGTGTGTGCGTGTGTGTGTGTGTGTGTGAGAGTGTGTGTATGCGTATAGTATATATAACATATACGTATGTATGTATGTACGTACAAACACACACTTTGTATATATTATTATATATATTATATAATATATATATATATATATTATCTATATATATAATATAATATATATATATATATATATTTATATATTAGGTAGAGGGCTGCAAATTGGTATATAGCTCATCCACCCTACAATCATCAAACTTACCAATTTGCAGCCATCTAGCCATTTTAGTTTTTATTTGATTTAGGGTTAAGCTCGGCCATGGATCGTGCAACTGGCACCGCAACAACACAGGCCATCACAGGCGGCTGAGAATTTCATGGGACGTGGCTGAGTTTCATGCAGCATTATACGCTGCACAGAAAACTCGATTGCGCCCAGGAAACTTAGGCACATTTAATATTTGTTTGGATAATGCTCTCTCTACAATCAACACCTAAACTGCAGCACCCGTGGTTTAGATTTGCTACGAATTTCCTTTTTTTTTTTTTTTATACCCGACAAGTTATCGCGTTGCAGCTGTGCACAACTGCTTTCCGCGGACGCCAGCTGCATATTCATGTCAGAAATAAGACTTTTTCAGTGCCGGAAACAGTTCCTTTTTTTTTTTTTTTTTTTTTTGAGATGCAATATGCATCGAGCGTCCGAGAAAGTTTATTGTTATCTGTCTACCTTGTTTGTTGTCGGTCACCTACATTCACTAATAGGATGATACAGTTGACTGAACGATTAGATGAATTCACAGAGGAGGAAAGTCTGTTGGGGTTATAAAATTGAATATAGAATTTAGGCCAAAGGCCAAGCACTGGGACCCATGAGCTCATTCAGCGCTGAAACGGAAACGGACAGTAAAAGATTCCAAAAGAAAAACTCTTCAAAAAAAATTTTTTTTAAAAATTAAAAAAAAAAGAAAAAAAAAAAAAATGAGCAGGTGAGGAGAGAACGCTGGCCGCGACGACAAAAAAGTAATAAAAATATGGCTTCCACGAGTATATCGAAAAGAACAAAAAAGAAAAAACGAGGAGGGGAGTAGCAAGTGTTGAAAAAATGAGAAGGACATAACTCAATAACCTATAGTAAGTTCTTCCTCTCCCATCGGACGGGAGAACCTGGTCACAGCAGCAGCAGCGGTCCCTTGGTGATTAGATTAAGAAAAAGGTACCTTTCCATTTCCCTCTCCCTTCCATCATCGAGTAATGGGAAAAACACACAAAGACAAAACTTTTCGTCCAGTGGAGAAAAAACAGAGAAAAAAACATTTCGTCTAATGGGAAAAACACACACAAATACACACGAGCATTTCGTCCAATGGACACACACACACGCACACACACACACAAACATTTCGTCCAGTGGAAAAAAAATACACACCCAAAAAACTAATCGTCTAATAAGAAAACACACACACATGCAAACTTTTCGTCCAACAGAAAAAACAAACAAACAAACTTTTCGCCCAATGGAAAAACACACACAAAAAACTTTTCATCCAATGGGGAAAAACACAGAAAAAAACCTTTCGTTCAATGGGAAAAACACACAAAGAAAAAACTTCTCGTCCATTGGAAAAACGCAAACAAGGACACTTTTCGTCCAATGGGAAAAAACACAGAAATCGAAAAAAACGAAATATGGACACCGAAATCAAACGAATCTTATCAAAGAAAACTCGTGATGAACTGAAGAAGAAATCTTACAGAGAGAGAGAGAGAGAGAGAGAGAGAGAGAGAGAGAGAGAGAGAGAGAGAGAGAGGCTACAGGTGTCATACAATGGTGGACGGGAGAGGATAAGAAAAAGAATATATTTTTCCAGGAAATTACGGAAATGAGGAATTTTCCCCTCAAGTCCACGTCAACGCCAACTGGAAAACTGGAAACTTTAAAAGGACGAAACGTGGAAACATTTTTGAAAGTGGGAAAAAATAGATGGAAAAATTCAAAGGATATTTACAGAGTCCTAATACCTCCTGATATAACAGTCCTTAATAGTATCCTTTAGTTCCACTCGTTGTTAACTTAATCGATCAATCTTGAGGGGAAGTTGCAATATACAATACAAATGTTGCATCTGACGTACTTAGAATATTGACATTTTCGACAATAATTAATAATAATAATAATAATAATAATAATAATAATAATAATAATAATAATAATAATAATAAAAACTGACAAAGAGATTTACTTTTAAATATGTGTACCTATACAAAACTGTTCATTTGATTCTTCAATAATATTAAGAAGAAGAAGAAGAAGAAGAAGAATAAGAAGAAGAAGAAGAAGAAAGAGACAAAACATTTCGCGCAAAATCGGACACTAAACCATTTGCATTTAAGACATAAAACACTTATGAATTATGGCCGTAAAGAGAACCTTCAAGATATTGTATCAGGCTTTAGAGAGATTAGACACGAGTTTGGTTTCTTGTAATTTTAAAAGATAACACAGAACCTGGTAATCTCGGCCAAGACAGGGCTAACTTAAAAAAACAAAAAAAAAAAAAACTACTAGATTCAGCCGTTTCTTAGAAAACGTGTCATCCCTTTCAACTAAAAAGAAAAACCAACAGGTCTTAAAAGAAAGAATCATTTAGCAAATGATCTAGGGTTAATAATCCAATATGAAGATTGGCTAGCTGAATTATCAACTGAATTAAAAGGTCTCAAAAGCTCCCATTTTTTTAATGCTCACGAGAGTTCTCCATTAAGCAACATCTTTAGTTTATTAGGCGCTAAATTAATTACAGTCAACAGGTAAGGCGTTGGTTAGACCAACAGGTGTTTATCCTTTTTAAATGAATAAATAGAAGTAGGCCGACAACTGGATGTATACGAGCTTGTTAGCTCCCCTACCTACCCCGCCATACCAGGGGTGGACGAACAGGTTTGGAGGGGCGGGTGGCTGTGTCATGTCTTCCCTACTGTCACCCGGGGGAGGACAAACAAGACCCATTCGGATATTATTATTATTATTATTAATATTATTATTATTATTATTTATTATCATTTACCTTTCACACAAGGGTAATTTCCAAGTTGCACTGTATCAATATTTGACCTGTTATTTATTCACATTATAGCTATGATTAAATCTCAAATTATGGGTTCATTAGTTTTTCATTACATTCAATTATTATATTTGATGGTTAATTTATTAGTTAATTATATCACTTGATTCGCTTAATACATTACCGTTACGGCCTGAATGCTGTATTCAGTAACGGCGTAGCCACTATCGCTACAGATATTTGTTCTTACAGTTAATGACATTTATTTGCATGTAGTAAATTTAATGTGGTGTTATCAGTATTCTGGAGCATCTACCAAATCCAAAATCATCATATAATAAATCACTTTTGGTTTCAGTTGGTTCAAGAGCAATCGAAAAGCTACACAGCAACATCTGAACAAAATATAATGAGACTACTTTGATGAAGCATTATTTTTCCACATACTGTACCAATTAATATCATTCAGTAGGGTACTCAGAAAATATTATACTAAATTAAGACCAGCATCCTTGATTAATTATCTTTATCACAAGGCAGAAATCAAGGCTACTCAGAGGTGGGAAAATTAGCTCTTTCAAGCCAAGATAAATTGAATTCATTAACTGTGAACATAAAAGATTTAATATCTACAAAATACTAACTTTTTTCAGTTACGTAAAAATAAACGCGATAGACTTGAAAACTAAATGAATCGCTAATTGTCTTTCCGAAAAACTGTAAACTTTACTTTCCCAATGGTAAAATGAGCATCATATACATCTCTCATCTCTATTTTGGGAAACCTAGAAATAGCCATTAGGAGTAGACACGAACCAGTTGACGGATTCATTACTTGACTTAGCAGCAATCGTCTACTGGCGTCAGCCAACCTATGAATCATTACTATCTTCACCTATAAAAAAGAAATTGATTTTATTGGTAAGGTAGGGAATTGAAGTTTAGATTATTTTCATCGCTACCCGCATTACTTTGAGGAAGCTAAAAGTCTTCTTCTCTGGTAACGGGGAATCTTGTTATTTTTTTTATTGCAATATTGTTTGAAATAATAATTCTTTAGACTTTAGTAGGTATCTATAAGCGTTACTTTGAAAAAACTAAAAGTCTTCTATACTGGTAAAGGGGAATCTTTTCGTCTTTTTTATTGCACTACTGTTTGAAATAATGACTTTAGACTTTATCACGTATTATCATCCTTGGGGTACTCATATAGCGAGGTACACTTCAGATTCATTTTTCTCGCGATAAAACGACGTCGTCTTTATATAAGTTTCCATTAGTCAACAGGTATGAGCAATGAAATTTTTCGGATACCCAAAATCATAAATATGTTACTCATTAACTATATTCCCATAATTAACCATATTCCCACTTTCACATCATAAAATCCGTACAAGAACTGAAATGGTTTTCGAGGAACCGACCTCATCACGAGCGGAAAGATCTTTAAATTGTCATGACCAAATCAACCTTATCAGATGTAAACAAAAGTTCCTCCGATCAACAGGTGTCCAAATTTCAATTCCACAAATGAAGACCCAACAAGTGAGAGACCTGACACCAACAGGTGTCGAAATTCGTTAGACAACAGGTGTCACCCGAAGTACCTTGATAGGGACTAAATAGGGGCCTTCCCTGTCATTCTGTCAGAGTCCACGAATAGGCACGAAATCGTTAT
>NC_087221.1:36648922-36658922 GCF_015104395.2 Macrobrachium nipponense | reverse complement strand
GACTGTCATCATTCTAATAATGGATTCTCATAATGAATTTCGGTGATATCCCTCCAACCGGCCGGCCACCAGCCAAATCACATCGCTTCCATCATCCGTTATACGTCCACATCAATTACACTAATTAGCACAATAATCACTAAGGTAATATACACACATGCATACAAACACACGAATGCGCACACACACACGTGCGCACGAGCGAGCGCCACAAGAATACACACTCACACAGCCAAAATCACATCGCCTCTATTATCCGTTGCACTTCCACATCAATTGCACTAATTAGCTCAATAATCACTGAGGGCAATATACACACATACGAATACGCACAAACACAAAAACGCGCGCATATACAAGTATACATACTCACACTGACACACACAAACACATTTTCCTTGCTGACAGCTTTGAATTTTTAGAATGGCAAAAATTGAATAGTACCCAAATAACAGTATTACACATGACTTTTGTAAAAATGGGCAAAAATCAAAAAGGACCCAAATAAAGTTCAGTATTACACATGACTTTTGTAATAATCGACGGGGGTGAAGTTATAATTAAAATCAAGGGCATTTTGATACCATGGGAGAATATGAACATATAAGCAGGTATTTATTTATATAAGGGTATTTGCACAAAAAGGTGACGCATATGCTGATGTATTGAAATGGAGGAGAAATACATTATTTCAAACAACTTTTATAAAATGAAATTCCCACAGCGGTTAGTGGTATCAGATACGAAAGTGCTACAATAAGTAATAAATCCTAAGAAATTATCTACAATCGATTAAAAATCAATTGAAAATATTCTTAATACAAGACAAACGAGGGCGCATCGAAGACACAAAAATTAAATAGTAAAAAAAAATGTGTCTCAGTTTCTTGGGCACAATCGAGTTTTCTGTACAACGTATAATGCTGTATGAAACTCTCAGCTACCAGCGCTCAGTTGCTCCCCTGATGCGGTCACGTGAAAGTGCGTCGGCAACGCATCCGGAACTAGACTCGGTGGTGTGAGACGCACGATCGGCTAACTTTAACTTCAAATATAATAACAACTACTGAAGCTAAAGGGCTGCAATTTGTGAAGTTTGATGATTGGAGGGTGGATGATCAACATACCAATTTGCAGACTTCTAGCCCCGGTAGTTTTTAAGATCTGAGGGCTGACGTACAGACAAAGCCACCTCAATACTTTTCCTTTACAGAGAACGAAAAATCATTCCCATTGAAAGAAATATAAAACACAAAAATACCCCATTTGCACAGCAATTTCCCTGAGCGGCTGCCATAACGGTGTTTAGAGGAAAGCTTAAAAAATTCGGCCATATTTCACTCCTTTTTTTATGATTTCTCCGGATGCTCACATAAATCCAATAGATACATAAACGCCTTGCCAAAACAAAGCCAGACATAAATATGTTTCTTTTTCTCCCGGGTTTTCTGACACGCACTAGTATGATTGTGCATACGTATGTATATGTATATGTATGTATACTATTTATATACATATACATATACTACAGTATGTATATATATACATGTATATTATACATAAGCACCTGCTCTCAAGCTCTCCCTCCCAGTGGACTGGTTATTAAGCACAAGTGGTGGTGAGATTTACAAATATACAAGGCATGAAACGAGATTTCTCATACATTAACTGCACTCCTTCCTCCCCTTTCAAAAAAATAAAAATAAAAAAAAAAACTGTAAAAGGAAATTTGAAACAAAGTGAAATGCTTTCACTTTAATGACACTCACGCAAACACATCTCCGGACGAAGTGTTTTTTAAAGGATATTAAAACATAATTTGAAACGCTTTCATTGTAATGACATCAGATTTTTTTTTTTCTCTCTCTCTCTCTCTCTCTCTCATTCTTTATTTTTAGTGAACCTTCCAACACACTTTCTACGTGTTTATTTCATGACAGACTCTCTCTCTCTCTCTCTCTCTCTCTCTCTCTCTCTCTCTCTCTCTCTCTCTCTCCTCTCTCTCATCTCTTAATATATATATATAGTATATATATATATATATTATTATATATATATATATATATATATAGATATATATATATATATATATATATATATATTGATTGAGAGCCTTGCAACAACACTTTCTATGTAGTTATTTCAACGACAGACTCTCTCTCTCTCTCTCTCTCTCTCTCTCTCTCTCTCTCTCTCTCTCTCTCTCTCTCTATATATATATATATATATATATATATATATATATATATATATATATATATATATATATATATATATCTACTCTCCTTCTCTCTCTCTCTCTCTTCCCTCTCTCTCTCTATCTTGATATATATATATATATATTATATATATATATATATTATATATATATATATATTGAGAGAACCTTCCAACACACTTTCTATGTAATTATTTCAACGACAGATTCTTTCTCTCTCTCTCTCTCTCTCTCTCTCTCTCTCTTCTCTCGTTTCAAGTTGCAGCATTTCTACCCGATG
The DNA here is from genome assembly GCF_015104395.2 of Macrobrachium nipponense. Lineage (NCBI taxonomy): Eukaryota > Metazoa > Arthropoda > Malacostraca > Decapoda > Palaemonidae > Macrobrachium > Macrobrachium nipponense. The sequence continues at coordinate 36,656,424 of NC_087221.1, read as the reverse complement.
CTAAATGCCAGATAATCTGGAGCCTTCTTCACAATGAATCAGTATTGTAAATTCGAAATATGATTTTTTTCAAATGAGAGACGATAAAAAAGCAATACATATTAACGAGTCTCGCATATTTCAAACGATGATGATAAATCCCCTTTCCCCCAAGCTCTCTTCTTACCGTCTCTTCCCAGCGCTTAGAAATTTGGCGGATCTAACCGAGCAGGAGGTGATAACCGAATTCAGAATGAAAAACTTCCTCGTTGGACGAATCGGTTACATGCTCGACTACCGATCTCAAGGTCCAGGTTCGATTCCCCGCTCGGCCAACAAGGAATCACAGGAATTTATTTCTGGTGATAGAAATTAATTTCTCGATGTGGTTCGGATCCCACAAAAAAATGTAGGATCCTTCGGGCCAGCCCTAGCAAAGCCGTTATTCAGTTCAGTGGTCTGGTAAAACTAACCTATACTTAACTTAAGAATTAAAAACCAGTATTATCTTTCATGAACCATACTCCATAGCTACGAATATTTAACAATATCCACATTGCCATGCCGCTATATATCTACTCTTAAGCGACTTATATTCCCATATGCTGGCATTCAGTTCAGAGCATTGTTTACGCTTTGTCAATTCACTGGAACGTGTAGCCAAACGCCTTTGTTTAACCTAGGCAAGAGAAAGGAAAAAAATCAAAGGTTACGAATCACATACGACTCGCAATGGTAAGCAAACCTTCACATGCGTTTTCCATTCAAATCCCGAATAACAGTACAGTAGTGGGAAAAAGTGTTGGCGGGGGAGGCACAAACAGAAAGAGGTATCAATCCTCGCCCCACTTAACACATACAATAGCCAAGGCAAGAACGATCAAGTTTCAGGCGATTCAGAAGGCAATTGCCCTTGGCAGAATTCACTGCGCGATAAAGCAGGGCAAGAAAGACATCAGCTGGATTTTAGCTAACCGACCAAAGACTCGTAAACGCAACTTCGGACGCAAGCTGGCTGCGAGTAATGGAAAATATAATTTAAGACTCTGGATGAATAAAGACATGTATATATATATATATATATATATATATATATATATATATATATATAATATATATATATATATATATACACCATATATATCTATGTGAGAGAGAGAGAGAGCTCCTTTTCACCCACAAATATGACAGGGGAATTATCTTCTTCTAAGAACAGGATGACATTACAATAGCAATGGAGGGAATCTGGAAATAAATCATAAAACCTTACCAACAGGGCAATTCAACGATCAATACCTAATAAATTCAAACAGAAAAGTATTAATAACAGGTTTGGTACGAACAGTATATAACCTAGAGCCGCAATTATATGATTATTACTATAAAAACACAATTACCATCAAAAACAAAAGCTGAGATACCAAAATCATCACTACTAACAGCATTTGAACACAATTACCATCAAAGTCAAATAACGCAAAACCAAATCTCTCCTCAGAAAACAATTACCATCAAAGTCAAAATCAGCAACACCAACAAGAAAACAGTCAGCCAAAAAACAATAACAACACTTCAGTAAAAAAAAAAAAAAAAAAAAAAAAAAAACACACACACACACACACCTCATCTTCTAACAGGGACCAGCAACAAATAGCAGCCAGCCATCCACCCCGACTTCGATGCGTAAATGGTCCCGGATCCCGAATTATCGAAGGAGGAGGGGCGGAAGCGGCAACGCCGTAAATAAGGCTCAATTAAAGGCATTCTGACGCGAACACGTATCGTTATAGTGTCCCCCCCAACCCCCCGCCCCCCTCGACACAACCCTCTCGTTATGCGGTATGTTTCTCGCGGCATCTCCATCGAAATCCGATCTAAACACCTGGTACGCACACCCTCCTTGATATCAGGTCTCAATAAGCAAAAATGGTTTGCCGCTGGTTTTTCAAAGATCTTGCTAAGTAAATTCCCAGCGTAATCATTCCAGGACCGTTTTACTGTAATATCATTTCCTCGGTGGACAACGAATGCTGTAGGATTAATATTAAAAATAACTAATACACTCACGAACAAACATGAATTCTGTCCTGTCAACGCAACTACATGCGAGTATGTTAAGTTTTTAGGAGCGGAGAAAACAAAAGAAGTGGTAGTATTTCTCTCATATATATATATATATATATATATATATATATATTATATATATATATATATATATATATATATATATAATATATCATTTAAGAAGAGGTAGTATCTCTCTCTCTCTCTCTCTCTCTCTCTCTTATATATATATATGTGTGTGTGTATTCGTATATAATTAATCATTTCATTTCAAATAAACGCAAACAAATATCGTCAAAATTAAATAATAGATGTCTACTTATAGCAGCAAAATGAACTAAGTCTGAAATACAGTAATATCGGCAAAATTAATTGAAATAGATATCTGCAAATAGCAGCGAAATAATCCGAGTGAATACATAAAGAAAACGGGGAATAGAACCCAGACAACAACAACAAAAAAAGGGAGAAATTAAATAGCAGTCAGGATAATGAGATAATGCAAACGCTGACTCGCATACCGATTAAGAGGACAACAATAGAACGCTAAGCAAATGAAAAAGTAAGACAAAGCAAGAGTGAAATTCGGGACAACAAAGGAATTAGCGCCAAGAAAAGGAGTGAATATCAAAACGACTGTGGATGGTTTTTTTTTTTTTTTTTTTTTACTACACAGCTTATCTTGTTGTATGAGAAGGAAAAACTTCCATGAAAAAATCTGTTATTATTTTTGGCTTCCCATTTGTTTTCAGTTGTTTTAGATTTACCTTTATTATTATTATTATTATTATTACACAAAACGTAATATCATTTGAATATATAGTATATAATATATATATGTATACATATACTATATATATATATATATATATATATTATAATATATATATATATATATATATATATATATATATATTATATGAATAATTATCACATCGAAACCGTGATTCCATTTATAATATCATTCGAGCTACAAATGTCCTTGATAATAATTTCGTCCCCATATGGGATCGAACCACCGTCCAAGTGGACGGGAACGAAATCAGGACAGACAGTGACGCACATATATGTGGAGACGAAAACATCAAGACCTCAAACACAAATCTTTAGCTTCCTCAAAATCAAACTGGATTAAAATTACGACAGATCAATGAGAGAGAGAGAGAGAGAGAGAGAGAGAGAGAGAGAGAGAAAATTGGGAAATGCCAACATTTACCGGGAAAGTCAAATAAAATTACTTTTCGAGCAGATTAAAGAAAAAAAAAAAAAAAAAAAAAACAAAAAAAAAAAAAAAAAAAAAAAAAAAAAAGATATTTACACGACCTAAATAAAGTAACTCAACACCCAAGTTTGCCGAGCGTAAAGAGTGAACGAGCTGGAGTTCTCGAAAACTGAGTAAATACCTTGTCTGCACAGAGGTGAAATTCATTATTTTTCATGTATACGAAGTCAACCAAGGCCACACAAGACGCTAAAAATTCCTGGAACGATGTTAAATATGCAATAGCAGGATAAAGAACTTTGGGAATCTTCAATTTAGGACAACTGCCCGTGACATTAAAGGTACACACACTTAATGATTAAGTTAAAAAAAAAATGCAATGGCAGCTTTTAACAGCTATACAGAAAGCTCATAAACAACGAGTCAAGCCCCAAAACAGCGCCTCAGTGGCGTGATCGGTATGGCCTTCGCCTGCCACCTCGGCAGCCGAGAATTCTATTCTCGGGCATTCCATTGAGATGTGAGAGATGTTTGTTTCTGGTGACAGAAGTTTACTATCGACGTGGTTCGGAAGTCACGTAAAGCCGTTGGTCCCGTTGCTGAATAACCACTGGTTCCAAGCAACGTAAAAACACCAAACAAACAAAAATCAAGCTCCAACAATCAACACAAACAAACAAACAAAAATCTTGCCCCAACAATAAACAAGTAAAAAAAAAAGTTTCCTGTACAGCGTAGAATGCAGCGCGACACTCTCAGCCGCGGCCCATTAAACTTTTAGCCACGGCCCAGTAGTGGCCTGTGTTGTTGTCCCCTATAGCTGTGCTAGAAGCACGATCATAGCTAAATTTATCCTTTACAAAGTAACCCGGTTTGTCACTTCTGTGAGAAGCTGGAAAATAAAGTTAATAAAACAATTATATAAATAAATAATAGCAATATAGTCACTAAGCATGATGAGTGAATCACAGTATAGTTATTTTATCCTGCATCATTGTCATTTCATAAAACAAAAGATCACGCACGCAATGAGATAAAAAAAATAATTTATTTATTCTGCAAGAGCTAATCAAATGATCTCCTACAAGCCAGAGCTTTAGAGTAACACCAATAATAATAATAATAATAATAATAATAATAATAATAATAATAATAATAATAATAATAATAATACTAATAATATCATGCATGCAATGAGAAAAAAAAACAAAATGTATCATTTCTGCAAGAGCTAATAAATGTATCAAACATAATTCATTGTTTAGAGTGACATGAATTACAACAACAACAACAACAACAATAATAATAATTAATAATAATAATAATAATAATTAATAATAATAATAATAATAATAATAATAAATACAAAAGGGCAAAAGTAACAAGGACTGAAGGGATAAAGCTACCAGATGGGAACAACATCAAACACATAGATGAGACGGGATACAAATACCCTGGGAATAATGGAGGAGGGGATATAAAACACCAAGAGAGGAAGGGGGACACCCGATCAAGGAAAAAGAATAAATTGCAGAGACTAAAGGCGATACTCAAGTCAAAACTCAACGCCCGGAAATATGATAAAAAAGCCATAAACACATGGGCCAGTGCCAGTAATCAGATATAGCGCAGGAATAGTGGAATGGACGAAGGCAGAAACTCCGCAACATAGACCAGAAAACTAGGAAACATATGACAATACACAAAGCACTACACCCAAGAGCAAATACGGGCAGACTATACATTACACGAAAGGAAGGAGGGAGGGGACTACTAAGCATAGAGGACTGCGTCAAACATCGAAAACAGAGCACTGTGGGGCAATATCTGAAAAACCAGTGAAGACGAGTGGCTCAAGAGTGGGGCAATAGGAAGGAAGGACTAATAAAAGTAGGAACGAAGACCCAGAAATATACAGACAGGAGAATGACAAACAGAATAGAGGAATGGCACAACAAACCAATGCACGGACAATACATGAGACAGACTAAAGAGCTGGCCAGCGATGACACATGGCAATGGTTACAGAGGGAGAGCCCTAAGAAGGAAACTGAAGGAATGATAACAGCGGCACAAGATCAGGCCCTAAGAACCAGATATACCAAAGAACGATAGATGGAAATAACACTCTCCCAGAAGTAGGAAGTGCAATACGAAAAATGAAACCATAAACCACTTAGCAAGCGAATGTCCGGCACCTGCACAGAACCAGTACAAAAGAGGCATGATTCAGTGGCAAAAGCCCTCCACTGGAGCATGTGCAAGAAACATTAGCTACCTTGCAGTAATAAGTGGTACGAGCACCAACCTGAAAGAGTGATAGAAAACGATCAGGCAAAGATCCTCTGGGACTATGGTATCAGAACAGATAGGGTGATACGTGCAAATAGACCAGACGTGACGCTGATTGACAAAGTCAAGAAGTATCAATCATTGATGTCGCAATACCATGGGACACAGAGTTGAAGAGAAAGAAAAGGGAAAAAATGGATAAGTATCAAGACCTGAAAAATATAGAAATAAGAAGGATATGGGATATTGCCAGTGGAAATCGTACCGATAATCATAAGAACACTAGGCACGATCCCAAGATCCCTGAAAAGGAATCTGGAAAAACTAGAGGCCGAAGTAGCTCCAGGACTCATGCAGAAGAGTGTGATCCTAGAAACGACGGGCATAGTAAGAGAGTGATGGACTCCTAAGGAGGCAGGATGCAACCTGGAACCCCACACTATAAATACCACCCAGTCGAATTGGAGGACTGTGATAAACCCCCCCCCCCCCCCAAAAAAAAAAAAAAATAATAATAAAAATAAAATAATAATAATAATAATAATAATAATATCATGCATGCAATGAGTTGAAATAAAATGTATTCATTCTGTGAAAGATAATAAATTTTGGCTACTATAAGTCAGTATATTAGAGTGACATCAAAAATAATAATAATAATAATAAAATAATAATAATTAATAATAATAATAATAATAATAATAATAATACTATGTATGCAATGAGTTGAAATAAAATGTATTCATTCTGTAAAAGCTAATCAAATGTAGCTACTATAAGTCACTCTAATAATAATAAAACCCTAAAATGCGTCATCCCATCATCCTACATTTTGCTTAAAGAGCGGAAGACTACAAGGTTATGTTGATACAAACATATTCCCCTGGATGGAATGTTGACTTGGAAGTCGGTCTTGAGATGCAAGGCATATTTACACAAGGGGGTAAGTGCGTCTGATGATCACTATGATTATGACGATGATGATGGGATGATGTACATGATATGCAGTGAGCAAGTCAAAAATATCCCTCGCCCACTCAGGAGAGAGAGAGAGAGAGAGAGAGAGAGAGAGAGAGAGAGAGAGAGAGAGGAGGGGGGGGGGGACTGTAAAAAGGACAGGTGTCAAAGGAGAGATAATCAACACATTCTGTAGAGGAAAAGAGGAATACGACTATTCTGCCTAACTGAAAGAAACTGCATCAGAGAGAGAGAGAGAGAGAGAGAGAGAGGAGAGAGAGAGAGAGAGAGAGAGAGAGAGAGAGACTTCTGATGAATTGTTATCGATCTACAGGTCAACTATAAGCGTATATCAGAGACAAGACGTGACAAGGAAGAGTTTAATCTACACAACAATTAGATGAGAAAAATTATACAGTAAGATGAAAAATTGATGCAGAGAGAGAGAGAGAGAGCGCGAATTGCTGTCGATCTACTGAACAACTAAATTAGAGACAAGAAGTGACACACGGGACAACAGAATGACTTTATTTGACCTCAGGAAGAAAATAATAAACGAGATAAACGCTGATGTGGAAGGTCTCACATACAGCTAGTGTGATATTATTATTACTGTTAACAATTAAAAGCCACAGTGGTGTTAAAAATATATTTTTTTTAGCATTGTACAAAAATACATTTCTAACACTATTGTGGCTTTTAATTGTCAATATTATGGCCTCGTTACGGAGGTTCCTTAGTTCGTAATCATTATTATTATTATTATTATTATTATTATTATTATTATTATTATTATTATTATTATTATTATTATTATTATTATTAGTACTAGTAGTAGTATTAAGCACACAGTTACTTAACAAATTTCCAAATCACGAACGACCCAGGGAAAAGAATAAAAAAATAAATAAATAAAAGAATACAGAAGTAAACTTTAATATCCACGATTAGACTACATTACACAACATCCAATGCACAACGAATACAA
>NC_087221.1:36638922-36643922 GCF_015104395.2 Macrobrachium nipponense | reverse complement strand
AAAGCAATAATTAGAAAAATAGAGAAGAACCTGTATAAAATTAATGCAGCTGAGGCAGCAATCACTTTTAATAAAACATGTTTAAAAGAGGGTTTACTTCCAGCAAATAATAATAATAATAATGATGATGATAATAATATAATAATAATAATAATAATAATGATGATGATAATAATAATGATAATGGTGGAAGCAGGAATAAAATGAGATTTAATATGCTTTGAAGTGAACTGAATGTGCAGCCGTTTCAAACAAGTTATAGAGGCAAAATTAAATGAATAACCCGATAATCTGCATATTACCAGAAACAATCAACAAAAAATAACTTTACTTTCGTGATAGTGACATTGCTAACTCATATTTGGTTAAACCCTTCAAACCCAGGCAGCCTTTAAATATCAGTGAGACATTACACTTATCACAATATCCCTTTACATTCAAGACCTTTTGTATCTTATGATCCTTATCTTTAGATGGGCATACACAGAGGCTTAATTCAGAATATGACCTCAGATACTTCATCATTAACCTCGAAGTTTGGGACATTACACTTTTCCCTGCATCCCTTTACATTCTAGACTTTTTTTTTTTTATGACCTTGTCTTTAGATGGGCAGACACAGAGGCTTAATTCAGAATATGACCTCAGATAACTTCATCATTAACCTCGAAGTTGAAGCCACAGTTCGAAGACTATGGGTAAGCGTAGGGGTCACTCAGGTCGTGTGACCGGCAATCTAACTTACCTAACCTGTCTTAACTTTGCAAATTGATCCCTGATTGGTGCTGGTACCAGAGGAGGAGGAGGAGGAGGAGGAGGAGGAGGAGGAGGAGGAGGAGGAGGAGGAGGAGGAAGGATACGACAGACTAGATCAGTCTCCCAACTGGAAAATTTGTAACGCCCACTTGACAGGAATTACTTTTACCTCAATGTAATAATCGAGGTTGAGGGAGGGGGGGAGGAAGGGAAGGAGGGGAGAGGAAAAAGAGGGTGGGAGGGAAATTTGTGTGGCCCATGTTCTTCGCAAGACCATGAAATGTCTATTCTTGTAGCTGATTTATTCACAAAGTGGCAGAATTATCAATTCCTAACTCCTTATAAATGTAAACGTCACCTGTGGAAACCCATGACTATATAACCATACATAACCTAATAATACTATATATATATTATATATATTATATATATCTTATATATAGATACATATATATATAAATACATATATATAATATTATATTTGTATATAAATTACAAACATACTATATAGAATAGATATATATGTGTGTGTATGTATACAGTTCCACGGTTCCATCCTAGTAAGGTGAGGATTACCTCGTAGTCTTACCAATTCAACATTACACATTTCTGATGGAGCTATGAATATTTACGACTGATGTCTTGTCTCTTTTGTTCTCCCCACCCCCACACCCCGTCCCCACAGCAGATGAGACCAACAACTGCAAACTTACAGCTAGGTTCCCGAATCACTTCATAGATCAGCAAAGGCCTAATGGATTTTACTAAACGAGAAGAACACATCGGTCTCTCCTCGTCCGATTCGAGTTGCGGGGAGAGAGAGAGAGAGAGAGAGAGAGAGAGAGAGAGAGAGAGAGAGAGAGAGAGAGAGAGAGAGAGAGAGAGAGAATTCGAGGATAGCATCAAAGTACCCCACTTCATATTCATGAAATGGGTAAATATTTGCCTTCATGATAAAGTCAACTTTTTCCAATAATTACGCTAAGCCATCTCGTCTTCCAAGAAAAAAATGTCTAAAAATGTCTATTAATCCTGCTGAGTATTAGCAAACCCGGAGCCGTCCTCAGATAATGTAGGCTTAATAGTATACCACCCGGAGTGACGAGTTCTCCAGGGTTTCCGGAATGGATACATTTTCACTTCAAGAAAAAGTATTCTTTTTTCATTCCAACCCTAGAGCGTACTACATTTAATACCGAAATATTAACACCAAAATGAAAAGTCAACCTTGAATAAAAATTATCCTATATGAATTTTTCGAAAAAGTGCTACCTTCTAACGACAAAATTATATATATATATATATATATATATATATATATATATATATATATATATATATATATATATATATTATACTACGGAACATCCACAACATACGATTTAAAAAAAAATGCTTTTGAGCAACGCCTAACGGTAGGTACGACATTAAGTGCACTTAAAAACACACACACACACACACACACACACACACACACACACACACACACAAAAGCATTACACTCCGGTCAAATACTTTTCTACTCAAACCGAGAATGCTATGGTTTAAATTACTAGTTTTTATTCTTCCATTCATCCTAACCTGACTCTATCTCTATTGCTTTCCTTTATCTACCAAAAATGTTTCTAATCTACTGTTCATTCTAACCCAAATGAATCCTCATCTTCATTACTTATTTTCTCCAACTCTGAACCGAAAAGCAGCTCTGCGTTGGCTTCTCTTGCAAAATGGTAAAAACAAAAAAAATGACAAAAGGAAAAACAAAAATGACCAAAGAAAACAAACTTCGAAACAACGCCCCCCAAAGAGCAAAACCCTCACAGATCAAACAGAGCCGCAAAAGTTGCTGATAAAAGAAACGCCTTTGGGCATCTAGAGAGTAAACCGAACTTTACTCAGGGACATAAATACCAGTTTGTGGAAACGGGTTTTCCTGGATGATTGTCGGCGATAACTTCCATCTCTTCTTATTTTTACGCGGCTTTAATTAACAAAGGTCTGGGTCTTCTGTGTGAGAGAAAAATCTAAACTTTCGGCTATATATATTTTTTGTTTTGTTTGCATGGTCTTTTGACGTTGCATGGAACCAGTGGTTATTCAGCAAAGGGACTAACGCCTTTACGTGACTTCCGAATCACGTCGAGAGTGAACTTCTATATCGCCAGAAATACACATATCTCACACGTCCATGGAATGCCCGAGAATCGAGCTCGCGGCCACCGAGGTGGCAGGCTATGACCATACCAACCACGCCATTGTGGCGCTTTTCGGTTATATAAAAAAACAAATAGAAATTGCATTCAAATGTCGATCATACGCGACCGTTAGTTTAGCCGCAACCACCAGATTTTCTTTTCTTTTTTTAAATCTACGGAATTTCTTTTCCTTAATTACCAGTACAGACAGCTATAATAAAAATCAATATGTGTATTTTTTTAAAATTCTGTTCGGAGCTGAAAACCCTATTTGCTTTGCTTGAAAGCCGAATGAACAAAGGCGTGTGACACCACACCACTTCGGGCTATTTCACCTCAAAGCTAAGAGACGGTATTATAAGACCCATTAACAGTGCCATTACCGACACATAAAGCTCATTAGACTGCACACAGCAATGCCGTCGGCATTTGCGAAAATGGTCGCCTTTTGCAACACTTTCACCCACTTAAGACTTTAAGAGGGTCCTGCGTTTGCCGAAACAGTGGCAGCTTCTAACCCGTCTCTGCCCAAGTAGTCTCAATTTTCAAACGTTTGCCAAAATAGTCGAGTCTTTAAACACGATTTTCAAACAAGTTTTCTTAAGTAAAACCAAATTGAAACACCGTCAACCAAATGTTTCCGTTGCAAATATTTTTATAGGGAAATATCTTGGATTACGAACTAAAGATTCACATCAACCATGCATCCGATGTCTAGGCCAGTCCCTTACGACGCTCCTGATTGGCTGTTGATAAGCCAATCACATCAAATGCACGGCTGATGTGAATTTACTATAGTAGAATTGTCTGGGTAGCTGAAACCAGAAGGACAATCTTTTCCTAGTTTCACTCAACTTTGTGCTATCCTAAGAAAGTTAAGTACATCTAATTCAAACCAGACCACTGAGGTGATTAAAAGCTCTCCTAGGGCTGGCCCGAAGGATTAGATATTTTTACGTGGCTAGGAACCAATCGGTTACCTAGCAACGGGACCTACTGCTCATTGTGGGATCCGAACCACATTATATCGAGAAATGAATTTCTAATTAATCACCAGAAATAAATTCCTCTGATTCCACGTTGGCAAAGCGGGGAATCGAAGCTCTCGACTACCGAATCGGTAGTCGAGCACGCAACCCACTCGTCCAACGAGGAGCGGAAAGAAAGTTGATCGCGAATTATTTTAAGATTTCCCATCTTTCTACTTAGGTGAACATGTCCTTAAGGAAAATAAAAAACATGTCGCTGACATTACTTTGATGTAAGATACCGAGAAAGTAGAATTTCCACAGATGTGATCATGTATTTAATAACAATCCCAATGATATCCAACGAATGAAACGTTATCTTTTCCCATTCTACTTAAAACTTTCATTAAATTCTGTGCGTTGTCCTACTTCAAGCATGAAAAATACGCACATGGACACGTACATGCAGATGACTTCACGCTGAAACGTACACCTTCCACGGAAACCAATATATTTCAACGCTTCAGAAAGTCTCTATCCACCTCTCAAGTTAAAAAAAAAAAAAAAAAAAATAAGTGAAAAAAAAATGAAGGAGGTACATTTCTTATCTTTTTCATTCCCTCTCCTCCGCTGCAGCGTCCTTTGCGTTCATTAAAACTTTCTGCACCAATTGGTCTTTTCTTTGGGGAAGGGAGGGAGAGAAGGAGGGGGGAAGGAGGTGGGGTTGGGTGAGAGGGTAGGGAGAGGAGGTGGGGTTGGGCGTTGGAGAAAGGAAGGGAACTTTGGGTGGACTGCTAATCACTTCGCCTTTCCCCTATGCAGATTTTCACTCTCCCTCAATTCCATTTAGCGCCTTTCAGAAATTTCCGGTTTTTGACCTTTTTTGCGACGTCGTCCGAAAGTGGGAGAATCCGCACGAGCCACATTCATGGCTCTACAGAATTTAGAGGGAATGACTGGTCCTGTTCTCACCTGTTACTTACGCGTCACCTACCCCGAGGTGCTATAGTGGATTCACATCAACCGTGCATGTGGTGATGTCTAGGCCCGTCCCTTACGACGCTCCTGATTGGCTGTTGAT
>NC_087221.1:36563922-36636422 GCF_015104395.2 Macrobrachium nipponense | reverse complement strand
TAATAATTAAATTTTTTTTTATATAAAATTTTTTTATAATAAAATGTAGCATTTTTATTTTTATTTTCGTTGGTGAAACAACGCTCTATTTGACCGAAGATTTTAGCACGTTTTAATCTACGTTAAAAGTTAGGAATATAATGTGTTACAACTTATGCGTGAGCGGAATATCTCGCACGCGTCCGGAGTAAGCTGGAGGTGGGATCATGCCTTGTTCTGGTAATGACATACACAATCCTCTGGGAAGCTGATTGAAGGACCAATATCCAATTCAAGAAGAATAAAGGAATGGCGTGAGACGGTTGATCTTGATAAAATCTACAGAAGTCTTTCACGTCACTGGAAATGAACGTGGAAGTCTAATGATAATATTTTATTCCCGATTTTGTTAAAAGTTAAGTATATCTTAGTTTTACCAGACCACTGAGCTGATTAACAGCTCTCCTAGGGCTGGCCCGAAGGATTATTAGATATTTTGACGTGGCTAGGAACCAATTGGTCACCTAGCAACGGGACTAACAGCTTATTGTGGGATCCGAACCACATTATATCGAGCAATGAATTTCAATCACCAGAAATAAATTCCTCTGATTCCACGTTGGCCGAGCCGAGAATGGAACTTCGGGCCACCGGATTGGTAGCCGAGCGCGAAAACCAGTCGTCCAACGAGGAACTCCCTCATTTTGTAGACAACGAGAGAAAGTGAGAGTTGGCTCTTTCCACAACAGCAATATATATCGTTCCGCAAAACTAATCCAACGCTACAGCTTTAATGAGAGATCACTGTGCTGAGGTTCTTTTTGTATTTTTCTTCTTTCTGCTAAAATAACAAGAACAGAAATTCTACGAAAAATCGAAAGATATAATTGACCTTTTCGGACACAATGAATGATCTATATTTGCTACTGCGTAATAACTACTCAGAAATCAACGTAGATGTTAATAAATTTATCTTTTGATTTAAATAACTATTCAGAAATCAATGTTAATAAATTTCTCTTTTGATTTAAATAACTATTCAGAAATCAGTGTTAATAAATAGTTTTCTCTTTTGATTTAAATAACTATTCAGAAATCATTGTTAATAAATTTATATTTTGATTTAATTAACTTCAGAAATCAATGTTAGTAAATTTTTCTTCTGATTTAAATAACTATTCAGAAATCAATGTTAATAAATTTATCTTTTGACTTAAACAACTACTCAGAAATCAATGTTAGTCAATTTTTCTTTTGATTTAATTAACTATTCAGAAAACAATGTTAATAAATTTATCTTTTGATTTAAATAACTATTCAGAAATCAGTGTTAATAAATTTCTCTTTTGATTTAAATAACTACTCAGAAATCAATGTAGATGTTAATAAATTTAACTTTTGATTTCTATAACTATTCAGAAGTCAGTGTTAATAAATTTATCTTTTGATTTAAATAACTATTCAGAAAACAATGTTAATAAATTTATCTTTTGATTTAAATAACTATTCAGAAAACAATGTTAATAAATTTATCTTTTGATTTAAATAACTATTCAGAAATCAGTGTTAATAAATTTCTCTTTTGATTTAAATAACTACTCAGAAATCAACGTAGATGTTAATAAATTTATCTTTTTGATTTCTTTAACTATTCAGAAGTCAGTGTTAATAAATTTATCTTTTGATTTAAATAACTATTCAGAAAACAATGTTAATAAATTTATCTTTTGATTTAAATAACTATTCAGAAAACAATGTTAATAAATTTATCTTTTGATTTACATAACTATTCAGAAATCAGTGTTAATAAATTTCTCTTTTGATTTAAATAACTATTCAGAAATCAATGTTAGTAAATTTAACTTTTGATTTAAATAACTATTCAGAAATCAAGGTTAATAAATTTATCTTTTGATTTAAATAACTATTCAGAAATCAAGGTTAATAAATTTATCTTTTGATTTATACATATACAGGAATTTCCATTCCTCAACCTGGGAATGGGTTGATCAACACATTCCGGTCAATAGATGAGTCAAGTGACCACAATGAAAACCTCGCCCCTCGGGAGATTGTTAAAGAAAATGATATCGAAATACGAAAGATGGAATCGAGCTTTTCGGGAATGCACACACTAACACCTAAAATTAAACGAGACTAGATAGAAGATTCTCCTGAACTTATTAGGAATACAATTTCGTCACGTCATCGATATCCGCTGTCAATAATTTAACAGCGAGATGTTTTGCCATTAGTCTTCTTCTTCATCTTCTTTGCCTTCAGCTTTTCCCATTTCTATATGGGGTCGCTGTTTGTAGCCAGCCTTCTCCATCTTCCTCTCTTTTTCCATTAGTAAAGCAAATAATCTAAATAATTAGCAAAATCTATAATCTCATCAAGGTAGAATAAAGTGAATGAAGGCAGGTATTTTTGGGGCACCGTTAAAAAAAATATTCTTTAACCCTATCAAAATACTTCGCAGGCAGAATTGAGGAACAGAGTTCGAGAGAGAGAGAGAGAGAGAGAGAGAGAGAGAGAGAGAGAGAGAGAGAGAGAGCTCATTACGCTTGTTGACGTGAACGGGACACAGTTCTCAAACTGAAAAGTAAAAAAGAACGTCACAATCAGAAAGGAACAAGAACTTCGGTAATTCTGATAAAGAGAGACATTAGTTTGCAGGTGACGAATACCAACAATAGACACGAAAATGAAAAATGAAAAGAGAATATACGTACGTGATTAAAAAAAGAAATTCTGTAATTAATGCCTGCTCAAAGAAACCTCATCAAAGGTGGTTGATATTTCCCCAGAGGTAAGAAAAATGGAAGGGGCACTGAATAGGAGGAGGAGGAGGAGGAGGAGGAGGAGATGGGTACGAGAAAAAGGAAAACAGCTGGAAAGGAGCAATAACAGAAAGAAGAGGATGGAAAGTGGAGAAAAGATGGAGGGAAGAGAAAGAATGAGAGCAGTTTGATAAGAAGAGGAAGAAGGAAAGGAAGGGAGGAGGAGGAGGAGGAGGAGGAGGAGGAGGAGGAGGAATGAGAACAGCAGAAACAGTAGAAAAAGTTACAAAGCATACTAAGCATATAAATGGGGCAAATCAGAACACAGGTAATATCTTTTCATTCTTCAATAATGTCTGGTTAAGTCAAGAAAACTTCAATAATCTAAACATTAAAACCTCTCAATTCTCCCCTTCTATAAGAAGTAGTAGACCCACTGAAGTGGAAACACTTCGACAGCTTCTATTTCCCCTAGGAAACTGGTTCAAAATTATATTTAATAATTTTTAGTAAAAACTAATGCACAATGAAAATATACCTCAAGCGAGAAACACTCCATGAAAAAGGCTCAGGAAGTATAAGTACTGTGGGAAATGCATCTTGATACTCGAGATCTAATTACAGTACAGTGAAATGTACACTTTCTAAGTAAATCAGATGTTAAAGAAAACCAAATTAAAATGCAAAACGGGAAGGTTATTTGAATCAGGGAATCTTTATATTGCATATTTGGAGCACAATATGTTAAATCATGAGCCAGTCCTTAATTAAGGTTAATAAACAGGACTGCAATTTAGCACAGGCCCACAAGATGTAAACTTTCTAAATGAATCAGGTGTTAAAGAAAGCAAAGTCAAAATGCAAAATACGGAAACTTATTTGAATCTGGGAATCTTTATACTGCATATTTTGGAGCACAATATGCCAAATCATGAGCCAGTCCTTATTTAATAAACAGGCCTACAATTTAGCACAGGCCTAAAATGAAAGGTCAGCCAAATGTCAGCATAGGGTACCCTAACCATACGTCAGTAAAGGGTACAGTAAAAGATCAAACCCCTCCAATCCTTTCCTTTCATCGACACCTAGTTTAGGTTGAGGTAGAGCTGGAAAGATCACCTCGCATCCTGAGCCTGGATCTGTCAGACTCAAACGACTCCAAATGTTTCATACAGCGAGACAACGAGGTAGTCCCACTATACAAGATCATTCTGACGTAAGACATTGTAAGCTAAGACAAATTATACGTAGCTGAATGCAAATCTGAATTGCAATCTACCGCCTGCAGGAAAAATAACAACATTATGAAAATCTACATTTTTTGCAAATAAATGACAGAAATACTTGAATACTGTTTTATAATACATATTCTACATATCTTAACTGCCCAATGCGAAAAATCATGAAACCAAGAAAATGAATCATTTCATGGAAAGCCGTCTATGCAAAAAATAAATAAATGAATGAAATATTTTCCTTGACTTAACTCTACATAAAACCCCGATACAAAGACAAAGGAAAAGCTGAACAAGCACTATTCCTGAAGTACAGCATTTACGTCAACAAAAAGTAAAAATGAATACACGAAACCGAGCGGGTATCATTATTAGTTTATAATCCGTAATCCATACATAAAAATTCTCACGCAAGTACAAATGAGAACACGACCGACGAATGATGTAGGGAACGTAGTAGTAAGGATTTCGACTATAATAGTGAATTCCAGAGATGACTTCCGCCTTCCTTATCAGAAAGAGCCAAATAATAAGGATTATAAGGAAACTGGAGATGGCTCGATATGAAATTAACTCTAATGATGCAGCCATCTTATTTAACAGGAATCATCATCACTATTATTATTATTATTATTATTAATATTATCATTATTATTATTATTAACAATAATAAGAACTGCATTTGATCGAAGCCTAATGGTCATTTTGATCAACTTTAATAATAATAATAATAATAATAAATAATAATAATAATAATAATCAATTAATAATAATAATAATAATAAATTATTATTTTATTTTATTATTATCTATATTGATCCATACATTTATAGAGACGAGAGAGAGATGGAGAGATTGAGTGAAGAGAGAGAGAGAGAGAGAGAGAGAGAGAGAGAGAGACTCCTGGCATCCTCTGCAGACCGAGCCAACCCACCAACATCCCTCGTTTGTGAAATCAGTCCTACACAGAAGCAATAAAGTCGTCTGCCCTTTCCAATCATATATTCAATCCCTGCTTTACTCGGGTATTCCATATTCCACCCTCCTCGGACCCTACGTATGGGAAATCAGTCGACAATAAAGGCAAACTACACAAGAACATACACCCAGAGAGAGAGAGAGAGAGAGAGAGAGAGAGAGAGAGAGAGAGAGAATTTCTTAAAGTCGAGCTTAAGTCACAAGAGATATTTCATTAATGATTTGGACACCTAAGTGTACCAGAGAGAGAGAGAGAGAGAGAGAGACGAGAGAGAGAGAGAGAGAAGGGGGGGGGGGGAGGGATTTATTTTTGAAGCCGAGTTTAAGTAACAATAGATATTTCATTAATGATTTGGGCACTGAAGTTTACCACATATAGAGAGAGAGAAAGAGAGAGAGAAAGAGAGAGAGAGAGATTTCTTGGAACAAATAATGATAGGAGAATTTCTTGACATCATGCTTAAATGACAACATATATTTCTTTAATGATTTAGACATTAGATACCAGAGAGAGAGAGAGAGAGAGAGACTTTTTGGAACAAGTATTGAAAGGAGAATTTCTTGACATGAAGCTTAAATGACACCATATATTTAGACGTACCAGAGAGAGAGAGAGAGATTGTTTGGAAGAAGTATTGAAAGGAGAATTCCTTGACGCCAAGCTTAAATGACAGCAGATACTTGAATAATGATTTGGACACTAGGTGTACCTGAGAGAGAGAGAGAGAGAGAGAGAGAGCGAGAGAGACTCGGAAAATCAATGGAAGGGAGTAAATGAAAATGGAAAAGAACGACAGAAAAATCCAGGAGGGAGGACGTGAGGGGAGACGAATGTATTTCCATATTCATCAGCGACCTTTTTTATCTCGCATCAAACGCCACATTCAAATGCACTTGCTCCCTTGATGCGAGACTCACAAAGGCTTTTGGAGAGAGCTCAGTATTTACAAGCGTATGATAATGAAATATTATGCCGGCAATTGTTAAGCTCAAAACCACAATAAATAATAATAATAATAATAATAATATAATAATAATAATAATAATAATAATAAAATAATAATAACGCGGGAACTGAATGTATCTGTTAAGATTGACTTGGAATTATTGTGGTATTTATTCATTCTTCTTTCTGCACTAATGTTTATAAAGAATGATAAATATGGTGAATTCTAATGGTAACAATCAGTAGGGTTACGACTGCGATTATGAAAATTAATAACCATATCTGAAACTAAAGCTGAACGATCTGGGATACTACACTTACACACACAGACAGACATAAACACACACAAACGCAACACACACACACACACACAAATGTACCTTCCTTCAGACACATCAACTGAACAGTCTCAGCATTTTACACAAACACACACAAACATAAATATACCGTTCTTCAGACACATCAACTGAACAGTCTGAAGATTTTACACAAACAGACACACTCACACACACAAATGTACCGTTCTTCAGACACATCAACTAAACAGTCTCAAGATTTTACACAAACACACACACACGCACGCACACACACAATCAACTGAACAGTCTCAAGCTTTTACTAAATTTTTCCTAAAAACCAAAAATGAAAGAACTGTCAATGCACAATCGTTTTTACTTTATGGATCACTGTATTTGTTTGTTTGTTTTTTTGTATGGTGTTTTTCCGTTGCATGGAACCCGTGGTTATTCAGCAACGGGACCAACGGCTTTACGTGACTTCCGAACCACGTCGAGAGTGACCTTCTATCGCCAAAAGTACACATCTCTAACACCTCAATGGAATGCCCGAGAATCGAACACCAGCCACCGAGGTGGCAGGTCAAGACCATACCGATTACGCCACTGGGATCACGGTATTGGCGAGACTAAAATGAAATTCTTCCCTGGTCTTTAAGTACCCCATAAAGGACATGAACACAAACTGCAGTAAAGGAATTACAATCGAAATTCTTGACTATATCGCCATGAAAATTTCTACAACTTCAGCAACAGAACTGGGACGTTCAACCTTTTAACAAAACAAGCTTTCTGTTGAAAAATTAGATTACATCAGCAAACTTAGATATTTGCATTTGGGTCATTCAGAAGACAAACCCCATTTTACATGGGACAAGCTTACATGAGCCACTGACCTGAAATTGAAACTTCCAAAGAATACATTGTTATTACTGGAGCCATTAACCTGTAATTCAAACTCCCATACAATATATTGTCATTACTGGGGCCATTGACCTGAAATTCAAACTCCCATACAATATATTGTCATTACTGGGGCCATTGACCTGAAATTCAAACTCCCATACAATATATTGTCATTACTGGGGCCATTGACCTGAAATTCAAACTCCCATACAATATATTGTCATTACATGGGGCCATTTCCTGAAATTCAAACTCCCTACCAATGAAATTTGTTCTTACTGGGGCCCATTGACTGAAATTCACTCCCATTCATATTGTCATTACTGGGGCCATTGACCTGAAATTCAAACTCCCATACAATATATTGTCATTACTGGGGCCATTGACCTGAAATTCAAACTAACCCATATAATATATTGTCATTACTGGGGCCATTGACCTGAAATTCAAACTCCCATACAATATATTGTCATTACTGGGGCCATTGACCTGAAATTCAAACTCCCATACAATATATTGTCATTACTGGGGCCATTGACCTGAAATTCAAACTCCCATACAATATATTGTCATTACTGGGGCCATTGACCTGAAATTCAAACTCCCATACAATATATTGTCATTACTGGGGCCATTGACCTGAAATTCAAACTCCCATACAATATATTGTCATTACTGGGGCCATTGACCTCTGAAATTCAAACTCCCATACAATATATTGTCATTAACTGGGCCATTGACCTGAAATTCAAACTCCCATACAATATATTGTCATTACTGGGGCCATTAACCTGTAATTCAAGCTACCAAAAATATGCTGCTCAAAGAATACAATCTGCATTTACAACCATCGACAATTTTATTCTAAAGCCTAAATCTAAAATAGAAACATGAATGAACTAAAAAAAAATGTAAAATTCCCGTTTTGTGGTCCAACTCTTCCACAAAATAAAAGACCAGAAATATCTTTGTGCTTCACTACCACAGCTGTTACCAGCTGGAGTCGGGCGCGATGGCCAATCTCTCCTTCGAATTCATAACGCATGAATAATGCATGACAAAATCATACACTGGCGTGTAACAGTGGCATGGAAAATCATAAAACCCTTGGAGTGAGGAGAAATTTAAATTCACTGGGATTCGAAGTAGGGACGTAAAAGTGTCCTTTAAAAATCATCATCACTACCATTTATTATTATTATTATATTATTATTATCCAAAAATAATAACTGTCTCCTTCTCGAATAGTCCATAATAATAATAATTTCTAATAATAATAATAAATAATAATAATATAATAATTGCCTTGAGTCTGCGACATCGATCCACCTCCTCCGCAAAATTCCACCACTTTCCACTCGCTCCTTAACCCTCACCCCCCCCCCCCCCCCCCCCCCCCCCCCCCCCCAACCCCCCCCCCCCCCCCCGCGACAAAAGTATGTTAATCAAATGTCACATGAACTCAGAAGCCCCATTTATTTTTTCTCTCTCTCTCTCTCTTCAAAAATCCATTTAATTGTTCAATATACCTCTGAGGAATGCACTAATGTCTGAAGACAATTTACTTGATAATATTTTCTAAACGCAAATGTCATTTGTTCAGAATGTTGACAAGAATTCTTTACTCAATTGGCTTTTAAAGTTCTTGGCATGGAATGGTTTGGCTTGCCTTGGGTTGGCTTGGCTTGGCTTTTAGAGTGCTTGGCATGGCATGGTTTGGCTTGGCTTTTAGAGTGCTTGGCTTTGTCTAGCTTTTAAACCGTTTGGCATGGCATGGTTTGGCTTGCCTTGGCTTGGCTGGCATTGGCTTGGCTTGGCTTTTAGAGTTGTTGGCATGGCATGACTTGGCTTTGCTTTGCTTGGCTTTTAGATTGCTTAGTATGGCATCGTTTGGCTTCGTTTGACTTTTACAGTTCTTGGCTTGATTCGGTTTGGCTTGGCTTGGCTTGTCTCTTAGAGTTCTTGGCATGGCATGGTTGGGCTTAGCTTGGCTTTGCTTGGCTTTTAGACTGCTTGGTTTGACTTGGCTTGGCTTTTAGAGTTCTTGACATATCATGGCTTGGGTTAGCTTTTAAGTGCTTTTGGCATGGTTTGGCTTGCTTAGTTTTTAGAGTGCTTGGCATGGCATGGTTGGGCTTTGCTTGGCTTTTAAAGTTCTTGGCATATCATAGCTTGGCATGGCTTTTAGAGTTATTAGTATGGCTTGGCTTCGGTTTTAGGATCAATATGTCAGTTGTTTTCTTGTGGCACGTGTGGTTTTGTGACACAAATAATATGTTGTAAGATAAGACTGAATGTACTAGTAGGTTAAACATTATATAAGTACCAAAAAATTAATATTATATAAAAAAAGTTGTGGAGGAAGCATGAAGACCTAAAGAAAATAAAAAAAAGAAAAATGAAAAAAATATTAGACTTAAAAAAACATAAAAACAAAAAAAAAAACATGTTTTTTTTCACTGGTTTAAAACAAGGCTTAAACCCTTTGGTTTAAACAATTTGGTTAAAATGGCCAACCCTGCTCAATGTATTATTATTATTATTATTATTTTTTTTTTTTTTTTTTTTTGCTCTATCACAGTCCTCCAATTCGACTGGGTAGGTATTTATAGTGTGGGGTCCGGGTTGCATCCTGCCTCCCCTTAGGAGTCCATCACTTTTCTTACTATGTGCGCCGTTTCTAGGATCACACTCTTCTGCATGAGTCCTGGAGCTACTTCAGCGTCTAGTTTTTCTAGATTCCTTTTCAGGGATCTTGGGATCGTCCCTAGTGCTCCTATGATTATGGGTACGATTTCCACTGGCATATCCCATATCCTTCTTATTTCTATTTTCAGATCTTGATACTTATCCATTTTTTCCCTCTTTTTCTCTTCAACTCTGGTGTCCCATAGTATTGCGACATCAATGAGTGATACTTTCTTCTTGACTTTGTCAATCAACGTCACGTCTGGTCTGTTTGCACGTATCACCCTATCCGTTCTGATACCATTTAGTCCCAGAGGATCTTTGCCTCATCGTTTTCTATCACTCCTTCAGGTTGGGGTGCTCGTACCACTTATTACTGCAAGGCAGCTGATGTTTCTTGCACAGGCTCCAGTGGAGGGCTTTTGCCACAGAATCATGCCTCTTTTTGTACTGGTTCTGTGCAAGTGCCGGGCATTCACTTGCCATGTGGTTTATGGTTTCATTTTTCGTATTGCACTTCCTACATATGGGAGAGATGTTATTTCCGTCTATCGTTCTTTGAACATATCTGGTTCTTAGGGCCTGATCTTGTGCCGCTGTTATCATTCCTTCAGTTTCCTTCTTTAGCTCTCCCCTCTGTAGCCATTGCCAATTGTCATCGCTGGCTAGTTCTTTAGTCTGTCTCATGTATTGTCCGTGCATTGGTTTGTTGTGCCAGTCCTCTGTTCTGTTTGTCTCTCCGTCTCTGTATATTTCTGGGTCTTCGTCTACTTTTATTAGTCCTTCTTTTCCCGATGCACTCTTTAGCCACTTGTCTTCACTGGTTTTCAGATATTGCCCCAGTGCTCTTGTTTTCGATGTTGATGCAGTCCTCTATACTTAGTAGTCCTCTCCCTCCTTCCTTTCGTGTTATGTATAGTCTGTCCGTATTTGCTCTTGGGTGTAGTGCTTTGTGCATTGTCATATGTTTCCTGGTTTTCTGATCTATGCTGCGGAATTCTGCCTTCGTCCATTCCACTATTCCTGCGCTGTATCTGATTACTGGCACTGCCCCTATGTGTTTATGGCTTTATCATATTTCCGGCTTTGAGTTTTGACTTGAGTATCGCCTTGATGTTGCTCCCATCTTGGTTAGGGCTGTTATCCCTTCAGTTCTCGTTACTTTGCCATTATTATTATTATTAAGATTATTATTATTTTATTATTCATTTATTATTATCAAACATTTTCTAAACCCAAGTGTAAACTGTTCTGAATGCTGTAGTTAATCCTTTATGCAATGTATTATTATTATTATTATTATTATTATTATTATTATTATTATTATTATTATTATTATCATCAAATACTTTCTACACGTAAGTTTAAACTGTTCAGAATGTTGTAATTTATCCTTTACTCAAAGTATTATTATTATTATATTAAGAAAATATAAAACCACTCGAATGGAAAGTACTTTCAAGGTCTTACAAATTAGTAAGACCTTTGGCGAACAAGAACAAAGGTTAAGACAACAATACCGTAATAAATTACTGTAAGTTCTTGGTATTTCAAGAAATGACGCAAAACCAAGTCAGTCACGCATTCCATACACTAACTTGTAAGGCAGGGGAGAACATTAAGTATACGGATTGTATGAACAAATATCTACGTACATCTACATTAATGCCAAAATTCATTGTATCATTGTAAGGTGAAGTGAAAACCTAAGTAAATGAACACACTCATTTTATCATTGTAAGATGAAGTGAAAATCTAAGTAAATGAACACACTCTTTTTATCACTGTAAGGTAAAGTGAAAATCTATGGAAATGAACACACTCATTTTATTATTGTAAGATGAGATGAAAATCTACGTAAATGGACACACTCATTTTACCATTGTATGATGAAGTGAAAATCGACGTGAATGCACTCATTTTACCATTGTAAGGTAAAGTGAAAATCTATGGAAATGAACACACTCATTTTATTATTGTAAGATGAGATGAAAATCTACGTAAATGGACACACTCATTTTACCATTGTATGATGAAGTGAAAATCGACGTGAACGCACTCATTTTACCATTGTAAGGTAAAGTGAAAATCTATGGAAATGAACACACTCATTTTATTATTGTAAGATGAGATGAAAATCTACGTAAATGGACACACTCATTTTACCATAGTATGATGAAGTGGGAAAAATCGAGGTGAAACGCACTCAATTTTTACCATTGTAACGGTTAAAGTGAAAATTCTATGGAAACATGAACGAAACCACACACTTTCATTTTTTATCAATTGTAATAAGAGTAAGATGAGATGAAAAATCTACGTCAGTAAATGGACACACTCCTTCATTTTACATTGTTATGATTGAAGTGAAAAATCGACGTGAAACGCACTCATTTTACCATTGGTAAGGTAAAAGTGAAAATCTATGGAAATGAAACACACTCATTTTAAATTATTGTTAGAGATGAGATGAAAATCGACGTTAAATGGAAACACTGCATTTTTACCATTGTATTTGATGAAGTGGAAAACTCGACGTGAACGACACTCATTTTACCATTGTAAGGTTAAAGTGAAAAATCTATGGAAATGAAACCCACTCCATTTTAGTATTGTAAGAAAATGAGAGTGAACAAAAATCTACGTAAATGGACCACACTCAATTTTACCATTAACCATTGTAGATGAAGTTGAAAATCAGACGGTGAACGCACTCATTTTACCATTTGTAAAGGTTAAATGTGAAAATCTATGGAAAATGAACAACACAACTCATTTTATCATTGTAAGATGAGATGCAAAATCTACGTAAAGGGACACAAACTCGAGACTCAATTTTTAACCATTGTATGATGAAGTGAAAAATCGACGTGGAACGCACCCATCATTTTAACCAATTTGTAAGGCGAAGGTGAAAAAATCTCTTGGAAAAATGACAACACCCTTACTTTATCATTGTTGTAAGATGAAGTCAAAATCTAAGTAAATGAACACAGGTGAAGTTAAAATCTAAGTAAATTAACACACTAATTTCATCATTGTAAGGTGAAGTGAAAATCTATGTAAATGAACACACTCACTTTATCGTTGTATAATGAAGTGAAAATCTAAGTAAATGAACACTAATTTTTTCATTGTATGATGAAGTGAAAATCTACGTAAATGAACACACTTATTTTATCATTGCAATAAGCAGTGATAATTTACGTAAATGAACACACTTATTTTATCATTGTATTAAACGGTGAAAATCTACTACGTTAATGCACAAACTCATCATATCAATGCAAACAGTGAAAATCTAAGCCAATGCACAAGCTTCATTATAACCTTCCAAGAAGCAGTGAAAAGTGGATTGCAAAAAAAAAAAAAAAAAAAAAGGAGAGAGAGAGAGAGAGAGAGAGAGAGTGAAGTGACATTTGTTATTGTTATCGATTTTCATTACCGCTGGAAGGGCTAACTGCCCTGCTGGAATGAAAGGATCTGCTGACCACGTCGCTGGAAGTTATGGAACGGTTGTCCACCAGAATGATACTGGGGATACTGTCGGTTCTCTTGGGATACATCCTGAAGGTAATTTCTCTCTTTCTTCAGTTTCCTATATTCTATTAGTCCCTTGAAACCAAGAAAATGCGATTAGGTAATATGTTTATTCAATCACGGAAAATCAGCAAAAATTTGAAACACTTCTTGTTTATGAACAAAATTGTAAAAATCATATTTGCACTTCTGTTTATTGTTTTGGTCCTTGAACAAAGTTCAACGGTAAATCGTTAAGCATTATTATATTTTCCTTCCGTTTCACAGTCAGACGAACGAGTTATTCCTGATTTCACAAATGACTAAGGGCACTGCATGAATATTTCTTTAGTAATGAGTAATTTCTGTGCGAGTCTTTAAAACACTTGACTCAGTCATATTCCACCATCGAACTGTTGCGAAATCTATCAAATTTTACTGAATCTACGAATACATTCCTCCACTCATGACACTGCTACATCAAGCGGTCTAGACTACAAGGTTGGATCCGGGGTAAGAAAAAAAAAAACAATGTTTGAAGGATTGAAGCACAATGCTTGAGGGACTGAAGCACAACCTCGCACACCGCTTGCTTCAGAAGCGCCCCGCGTGAAACTGTCAGCTGAAACTGAAGGCGAAAGAGGGAACAACAAAAAAGAACTTAAGTAGGGCGGAGAATTCTCCGTAACTCGTATATCGAGCGGCACCTTCTAAGATACGCGCCACTAGTTGCTCCCCTCCCGTTCAAATAGCTGGATTAATCTAGTCTGCTATTAAAGGTTATCTCTCTCTGAGTATTGACTTTGTTCTACTTCACACGAATAGGACAACAGATGGCGTTGCCATTCGACAAAATAACTTGATTAATCTAGTCTGCTATCAATGGACGTATCTCTGAGGAATGGTTGTGGTCTTCTATATAACAGTGCAACAGACACCGTTGCCAGTCAACAAAAACCCTGCTCATTACGGGTCTTCGAACCCTCATTCTTTTTCAGCGGTTTCTAGCTCATCTCGAGGTATAGTTGAGTGAGACCATCGACTGTAGTACCTTGGCCTTTTTCCACTAAGGTACTGAGCACGTTCGAGTCATCCGCGTCCTGCTGAGTAATGCATTCTACAATTTGAGTGAACTATAAGTACACCTTATATATTTCAAAATATAATAATAATCAGCCATTCTTTACGAGTATCTCAAAATTATCTCAAACTTGGAAACTCAAAGAACGAACATAATAAAGAAAAAAAAACATGTTTACGTTTGCGAGATACGACGATTAAGTATCAAGAAGTTTTGTTTTTTTTTTTTTTTACTTAGTTCATGTATATATGTATATATGTATATAGATGTAAATTAATTCTTCTGTTAAAACAGAAGACGTCTCAAATATAAAAGGTCCATTAAAATACTCTGGTTTAAAGCTAGGGACTATATTTCGGTGGACTGACTTTCACCCTTGACACCCTTGATAAGGGTGGAATTTTATAGTCCGTCGAAATAATATATATATATATATATATATATATATATATATATATATATATATATATATATATACACGAGTATATATATATATATATATATATATATATATATATAACGAGTATATATATATATATATATAATATATATATATATATATATATATATATATATACACGAGTATATATATATATATATATATATATATATAATATATATATATATATATATATATATATATATATATATATATATATATATATATATATATATGCTTTTCACTTGGATGGCTGGAACGAAAGTTCTCTTGTAAAGATCATATAAATACTTACTATTTAACATCGGTGAGCTGAAACATCATGATTACCAAACACGGAAAATCATGCCCATAACTATCTACATTCTTTGGTCTACCGATCAGTTTGTGTTCTCATGAAAATTGAATTCTCCAGACTTTTCCTCCTTGGTCTTGTGATGTTGCTGGAGGAACTGCATTCACTGTCCCCCGACAACGCAACCGCCCCCCCCCCCCACACACACACACACACACACCCAAGTACCTCTAACCCCATGCATTCCCTTTCCCTAGCCCCTCCCTAAAAAAAAAAAAAAAAGGAGTACAAGGAAACGACTGACTTCATCAGGTCACAGTTGTCGCCATCTCTCGAGTT
Organism: Macrobrachium nipponense; assembly: GCF_015104395.2. Classification (NCBI taxonomy): domain Eukaryota; kingdom Metazoa; phylum Arthropoda; class Malacostraca; order Decapoda; family Palaemonidae; genus Macrobrachium; species Macrobrachium nipponense. The sequence continues at coordinate 36,620,938 of NC_087221.1, read as the reverse complement.
TCTGCAGCACTCGCACGAGAAAAGAAAGAGAAGATAGCCAACGGGGAGTAAAAGAACATCCAATAAATAGTCAAAACTTCCACAGCGAAAGTTCCCCTGAGCTCCCTTTTTTTTTTTTTTTTTTTTTTTTTTTTTTTTTTTTTTTTTTTTTTTTTGTTTTTTTTTTTTTTTTTTTTTTTTTTTTTTTTTTTTTTTTTTGCACTCGAGAATAAAGCCACGATGTCTCCAAAACACCCCCCGGGTAGGGGGAGGGGTTTGAACTTACATTAATTCATCTCCATCGTCTTAGGTAGGATCGGTTCCATTCCCATGATGAACACTTACCTGAAGAAGGGAGGAAACTATAATTAGTAAATAATGTTGATACTGTGTACACACACACACACACACACACACACACACACACACACACACACACACATATATATATATATATATATATATAGATATATATATATATATATATATATATATATAAAATTACATAAAATGAGAGAGAGAGAGAGAGAGAGCAACTACATATTCAGAGCAGCCAGTAACTCGAAATTAAATTCAATTTTTTTTTCCTGTATAATTTCATGCTCGAATGCGTACAGTGAAACACGGTGTTGCAGTAACCAAATCCCGTCCCTCCCCGACCCCCACCCAATTATATATAAACGTGGGTATAGCAGCCTAGCGATGATGTTAATAAATTGGCTAGAAGAAGCAATATCGCGTGGCAAATAAGTTAGGTTTTTTTTTTTTGTTTTTTTTTTACCCTTACTAGAAGGTCTGAAGACAAATATGACTTATTAATCTCTTTACAAATAACGTTATATCATATATATATATATATATATATATATATATATATATATATATATATATATATATATATTATAATATATATTCATGATATATATATATGTATATATATATATATATATATATCTATATATATATAGTATATATATATATAATATAAATATATATATATATATTATATATATATATATATATATATTGAACATATATAAAGGCGGGTACCTTATTACCGAATTCTTAGGGCTACAGTTTCGTTATAGAAAAACTCCTTAGCATTTGTCACCTTTCATCCCTCCCTATTCATATTGTTGGGTGATTCTGATTCAGCTGGCCTTATGCCAGCACAGGCTGGGGAGGTGTGAATGGGACTATAATTACAGGTGTGGACCTTCGAGACTAATAAATTCTTTATTTCCCTATGCATGATTCATATCGATTAAAACGCATGATTGAAATTTTAAAAAGCCCAAAAGTTATCATGCTTGCAAAGGCAATATGGATCCAGATAATAACTAACTAATAGACAAGGGGACTTATTACCCTACTGCCCTAGTGCTTGATGCCTGAACGCACGGTCTAACTCATAATTGACGGCTGATAATTGAACGAGAATGGACAGCTTACAATTGCCAGTCATGAAAGGTAATTAATATAACAGCAAAGAGCAATTGCGTCATTTCGTCAAATATTCTCTCTTTTTCAGCTTTATTTTAAAAAGATACGAAAATAGACGAGCGTCTGAAATAGAATCAAGAGAGATGCGTATTAATTTCTAGATGGCTCTATACTTTCTACCCGGATTCACATGGAACTGAATGAATATAGATATTAGGCCAAATGCCAAGCACTGGGGCCTTCTAGGTCATTCAGCGCTGAAACAGAAATGGACAGCAAAAAGGGTTGAAAGGAGTAACAAGCGGAAAAACCATCCAAAGAAGGATATACTTTTCAAAGTCGTTACTCAGCTTTAAACTGATTTTAACAAAAGTTTTACAAAAATACTTATTCCAAAACTCGGTACACGAGAGAAGTCTTACCAAAAGATATTAAAAGAGAGAGAGAGAGAGAGAGAGAGAGAGAGAGAGAGAGAAGAGAGAGGAGAGAGAGAGAGAGAGAGAGTAAAGAAATTTCACAGATCAGTACTATAACTGAAACACTACCATATTAGAATTTAAAATTCCCCCACTTGAACCTTTACCTATGATTACGTGAACGAAACGGAAAAGTTTTTCCTCTCTGTCAAAAGTTTGGGACCGACAGAAAGTTACTACTAAAGCATCTCAGATGCTTCCTGAAGCATGAAATCATTCTGGCTTACAGAAAGAGCCAGCCTGGCTGAAATGTCAGCATAACTTCGAACATAAAAAACGAGCATATATTTCTCTATAAGGATACAAAAGAGAAGAGTGGAATGTTATACATACTACTATACATATATATATATATATATATATATATATATATATATATATATATATATATTCCTTAAGCTACAAATGTCCTTTAACATCCAATTCGCTCTGCCTTGGAATTAATATATTTTCATATGTTACCCCAAGGGGAATTTTTTAGTTGATACTAACTTCGTCCTCTCGTGGTTTCGAACCAGCTCACAGAGGAGAAATCAGGACTTCAGTGTAGTTACCGGCTCGGTCATTAAGTTGTTTGCCCGAGTCGGTAACTCAAGAAGCCGTGATTTTTCTTCTGTCCGCTGGTTCGAATCCACGAGAGGACGAAATCATTATCAACTAAAAAATTTTCCTTGGGTTAACGCATATGAAAATATATTAATTCCGAGGCAGAGCGAACTGGATGATGTGGTGTGGTGATAAAGTCATATATAAATACATGCATGAGTGTATGTATGGGCGCAATATTTTGAGCCCCTCCCATCTAACTACGTATAAACACAAACCAACTAGGCTAGGGTTTTAACAAAACTATATAAATAATTTTCTTTCAATGACACTCCGTGTGTATGAAACGGACAAGACGAGAATTGCTTCCATTCTGTATGTGAATATCAAATACAATTTCACTTACAAAACTACATTGCACTGACAGATATTCTCGTTAAATAACATGGAACGTTGCTCTGTGCAAAAATTACCCAGTTTTCTCCTTCGTTAACCAATTCAATTGTAATACATTTTCTCCTGATTTCTTCACGGATTATTTACTTTGGAATGTTATCGTTTATAAGCGTTGCTCTCTCCGTCGAGTGTTTATAGCACTATTGTTTTTCAAGAAGTTTAACAAGACTGCTTATCACACTTGTAGACACACAGGTCAGGCCAGGAGCGTTTGTCTTCAAATGAGGTGAAAGCTTGACAGGTTAGAATTATGAATCCAGAAGCGAAGATTCACTGCCACTGCTACACGGTGTCTAAAGGTGAGTTTGCACTAGGCTTTCACCCCACGCTGCATGCGTAAGACTCATCGTCAACTCCTCTCAAATTCTTGTTGGCCACGCCTAAGACTCATTGTCAACTCCCCTCAAATTCTTGTTGGCCACGCCTACTGGACTGCTCATCAAGAGTCACGCCACACCATTAACTCACCCTAATGAGCACTTCAGTAGGCGGGTATAACAAGAATTGGGAGGAGTTGATGATGAGTCTTATACATGCAGCGTGGAGTGAAGCCTAGAGTTAACCCACCTTAAGAGTTACCCTACGAAGAAATATACTGTAAGAAGAATGAAAGGCCAAAAGACTGTGACAATATTTTTGTAATAAAGAGGTTGCAAATTGGCAGACAAAATGCGTTCCGTGCCTTCAAACGAAGACAAACCAAACCTTCAGGTTTCGAAAACAACTGAAACCCCAAGTATAAGATTTCCACTCACAAATATCACAACAACACTAAAATACGGAAAACAACTAATTGCCTCTGACCTCACGAATGTCGGAGGATATTCTGAGGTCTAGAAAATGTCGGAAAAACAGAATCTTGTGATAAAGAAAACATTGACGATGATAACAATAATGTTTAAAAATGTTCTTTTAAACTAGAAAAAAAAAACTCGAGCTTTTAGAACCGTTATATAATGGCATAGAAAACGCTCTCGTCATTTCATTAAATTATCAGAAACCATAACAGGTATTGATGCATGAAAACAGACATCATCGTCAACCCTTTAAGCATTAAAAGAAAAATAAAAAGGCAGCCAGGTAATTACCTCTATATTCAGAGAACAATAGCGACTAATGATCTCTGTATCGAAACACTAGCAATAACCATTTCTCTCTCTCTCTCTCTCTCTCTCTCTCTCTCTCTCTCTCTCTCTCTCTCTCTCTCTCTCTCTCTCTCTCTCTCCATGAAAAGCCTGTGAACCTAAAAGAAAGTCCCACGAAGAATCTTTATCGCATTTACATAACTATCTCTCTCTCTCTCTCTCTCTCTCTCTCTCTCTCTCTCTCTCTCTCTCTCCATGAAAAGCCTGTGAACCTAAAAGAAAGTCCCACGAAGAATCTTTATCGCATCTAAAAGCGGAGCGCGTAATATTCCCAAATTATTCACGCATAGTCCCAGAAAAATGATCGGCGATGCATCAGTGGCGCAGAAGTAAAACTTTAGTTCCAACTGAAATGGTACCAACATTTCATGTGGGGAGCGAAAAATGCTTCCTTTCATTTTAGTGGATTTTTTTTTTATTTTTTATTTTACTTGGATATTGCAAAGTGTGAAAATCAAAATATGATGGGACCATAAGAACCCCTAATGTATTCGTGTGTGTATTTATGTGAATGTGCACACACATAAATGTGAAATGTGATATATATATATATATATATATATATATATATAGATATATATATATATATATAGATATAAATATATGTGTGTGTGTGTGTGTGTGTGTATAGATAGATAGATATAGTGTATATATATATATATATATATATTATATATATATATACATACATATATGATGATAAATTTTGGACAATCAATATAAACTATACTTCATCAGCGGAAAGTTTTTTAACGAACCCTTAGAAAAATGGCGCATCAAAAGAAAATGGCCGGTAGGTCGTTGTTGACATTAAATTTTTCTAATAGACACACGTGCTGTATGTAGTTAGCAACTTTTCTTTGAGAACGACAAGAGAAAACGCCGCTGGAATAACATGGTTTTTTTTATACCTTTAACCAAACTTTTCCTATTATATTTTCTTTTCGATACTTCGCCACAGAAATGTTTTGATGATGATGTTTTTCACGAAGTACATAAACTAGTACTTTACCCATCGGTGCATATAAAACTATTTTGTAACGAAAACATATAAAACTATTTTGTAACGAAAACATATAAAACTATTTTGTAACAAAAAACCTAAAGGTATGTTTGTATACAAAGACTAATAAAAAACGATTCTGTTTTTTAACCAAAAAAATAAACATATAAAACTATTTAGTAACGAAAACATATAAAACTATTTTGTAACGAAAACATATAAAACTATTTTGTAACGAAAACATATAAAACTATTTTGTAACGAAAACATATAAAACTATTTTGTAACAAAGACATAAAAACGATTTTGTAACAAAATAAACATATAAAACTATTTTGTTAACGAAAACATAAAACTATTTTGTAACGAAAACATTTTTGTAAAAAAAAAAAAAAAAAACATAAAGCTATTTTGTAACAAAGACATAAAAACGATTTTGTAACAAAATAAACATATAAAACTATTTTGTAAAAAAAAAACTATTTTGTAACAAAAACATATAAAACTATTTTGTAACAGATAACCGAGATCAGCCAGGATACAGCGTTGAGCTTCCAAGCCCTCCAAAGGCAAAAACGGATAATGCACGAGAAGAGTTGGTGACTCTACCAATTCTTATACTGTCTACATTTAGCGGATTACCCTCATTTTAGCCATTCAGCCAAGTTATGTCCTCCCGGTACACTTGCCCATTAAGCGTCTTACACCCTGTGAATACACGTTAACCAGAATATACAGATACACTTCGTCTCCGCGTGACTACCATTGCATCAAGATTAATCTTTCTCGACCCGAGAGAGAGAGAGAGAGAGAGAGAGAGAGAGAGAGAGAGAGAGAGAGAGAATCCTTTCTCGCTCGACATCAACCATATCTCGAAACATACACCATTCGGATTAATTAACACACGAATCCCACTAATGGACAAAGTTCCATATCAAAGGCATAAAAAAAATAAAAAAACATTCCGTATTTGCAAGAGATGATTTGCATCACTAACGAGAACGTCGTAGCGTTTGATCCCAGGATACACAGCAGACGTCTTCTCTGTTAGTTCCAGCGCCTTCGACAGACATTTTTATTCGGATCTTAATTAATATAACCAGAAGAAGACTTGACAGGGCCGCAATGGCGCCCCCACGTTTCCAAGCGCTGCCAGCGCCCTCATCCACATAACGCTTTCAGCTTCTGCCAGCATTTTCAGGCAACTTTATATATTCTCTCGTTTGTAGGAATTTACGTCACTCCTCTCTCAAGGTCATAGATCCAGCATCCTCCGTTGCTAAGCTACAGCTTCCAATGCTTTATGATGTACCGCGTGACGTCATTGTGTCTTGAAAAATACAATACCGCGTGACGTCATTGTGTCTTGAAAAATACAATACCGCGTGACGTCACTGTGTCTTAAAAACACAATTACGATATCACGAAGCTAGAATAAATAACAACTTAAGTGTATTTTCCTTGCATCATATCAAGGAAATAATGACAACAGAGATTATAATCGGTTGACAGCAAGATGCTTTCGTCTGAAAAAATCGCATCTTGAAGTCCAGGCAAAAATTAAGTGATTAAAAAATTATCTTAATATTTCTTGTCAATTAAGTCCACGAAGAAGGAAATAACAACAGAGGCTAAGAAAACAAAGTAAATAAATAACCTGCAACATATCTTATTGTTACAGAATTAAAAATAATAATAGAAAAATAATAAGGCCTAATGCTAGTTTCGACGTTGGATGGAATTAACGTATATCGACATGTCCTTTGAATCGGAGATTAATCAGGGCATTCTGAAACTGAATAAATATTAGCAAACATAGCAAACTGGAAAACACAGCATAGAGCTGAAGCCGGCATCACAAGGCTTTCACTTCGTACCGACCTCACTTGCTATGATATACATTTATATACATCATTTTGCGGTAGATGCCAAATGATTGACTGATTTATGGTTATTACAGCTCGCGTTGCAACATCTCGGATATTGATGCCGTGTGGAAGCTGAATGGGAAACTAGTAAAAAAGGACAAAACATCGTTTAAAAGGAATGTACATTAGGAAGTTTTATATATATATATATATATATATATATATATATATATATATATATTTATAATATATATATAATGAAAATTAATTAACAGACTGAAAAATATCCTCTTCGAAACTGTCCGTACACATCATCCTGCTTGTGTAAGGCACACGCATCTGAATACATATGACAGAAAACTACTGAGAGAGAGAGAGAGAGAGAGAGAGAGAGAGAGAGAGGTGACGTCGAGAAGAGATAAGAGATTTGAGGGAAAATGCCCTTTAGGAGGCAAGAGTACAGCAACCGCCCCCCCAACCCCCACTGGACAGGACGCCATGGCAACGCTTACATCCTAAGTCCCGTACTTTTATTAAACAGTAATGAGTTTTGTTTGCCCGCGGGAGAGACGCAGGAAACACATTTTGCGGCTAGATGAATACACTTGTAGCTAATTATGGACATACACCTCTATCAAACCGGAGAGAGAGAGAGAGAGAGAGAGAGAGAGAGAGAGAGAGAGAGAGAGAGAGAGAGAAATATGATGGAAAGCTCCGATGAAAATTCTTCTTTCCAAAAGTAATCTGACATGAATGTAATATAAGCGCGCCAGCGTGAGAACGCTTTATCTCTCTCTCTCTCTCTCTCCCTCTCTCTCTCTCTCTCTCTCTCTCATATATGCAAGGGAAGCAAACAGCCGTCACGCTATAACAACAGACATAAATCATTGAATAAAAAAAAAACTATGAATATGTTTTCACACAACAGAAACAATGTCACAGACGAGGAGGAGTCAGCCCTGACAAGCCTATAAACTTTTTAAAATACCTTATTATTATTATTATTATTATTATTATTATTATTATTATTATTATTATTATTATTATTAATACAACGGTTTTACCAGACCACTGAGCTGACTATCAGCTATCACAGGGCTAGCCGGAAGGATTTGTTTTTACTCTTCTTCTTCCTCAGCTTTATCCCCATTCGGGGTCGCCGTTTTTAATGAGTCTCTTCCATCTACCTTTGATTTTATTTATATTTACTTAAATTTCTGCATAAAAGAAGACCACGCAAAAAGTGAGATAAGCAAGAAGCTCAACACACCTTCCTTATTAAAACACAAAAAAGAAAAAAAAAAAAAAAAAAAAACAAAAAAAAAAAAAAAAAAAAAAAAAAAAAAAAAAAAACTGGATTTGTAAAGCTCCTGAATGAGGGATTACATAAAGTTTAGAAAATCTGAAATAAATCTAAGTTTCCGCATAAAATAACATCACGAAACATTAGAATAAGCAAGAAGTTCAACACATCTTCCATTACAACAACAACAACAACAACAAAACTGGATTTGTAAAGCTCCTGAATGATGGATTAAATAAAGTTTACAAAACCTGAGCAACGATAGAATTTATAGGAGTTAAAAAAAAGATTAAATAAAAAAAAGAACCCCGAAAATGAACGAACAAATAAAATTCCCCAAACGCCAACCCACCACCCCATTCCCCGACAAATACAATGAGGATGCAAAGACCGACCTCGCCATTTCCCTAATTCATTTTCATTAATATTATCATCTTTCAACAGGGAACTCGCTTTTATGGATCGGCCATTCTATAGACCGGCTCGATTGGCATTTGGTCCGGCAAATATGAATAGAAAATGGAGAAATAACGTGAGCGGAATGCATTATTTTGCGAATTTAATCTCAGCTTTTTTTTTAGGGGGGGGGGGGGGGATGGGCTGGGATTCTTCGGGCGGAGAGAGAGAGAGAGAGAGAGAGAGAGAGAGAGAGAGAGAGAATTCAATCTATAATATTAACGCAATCATTCAAACCTTTTGAATATACGCGTCGCATATTATAACAAATGACAGAATATTACTGAGAGAGAGAGAGAGAGAGAGAGAGAGAGAGAGAGAGAGAGAGAGAGAGAGAGAGAGAGAGAAAGAATTCAACCTGTAATAATGATGCAATCATTCAAACCTTTTAAATATATAATACTGAAACAACCATTCAAACCTTTTGAATATCCCCGTCGCATATTATAACAAAAGGCAGAAAATTACTGAGAGAGAGAGAGAGAGAGAGAGAGAGAGAGAGAGAGAGAGAGAGAGAGAGAGAGAGAGAGAGAGAGAGAGAATATTCAACCTATAATACTGAAACAATCATTTAAACCTTTTGAATATCCACGTCGCACATTATAACAAAAGACAGAAAATTATTGAGAGAGAGAGAGAGAGAGAGAGAGAGAGAGAGAGAGAGAGAGAGAGAGAGAGAGAATATTCAACCTATAATACTGAAATAATTATTAAAACCTTTTGAATATCCACGTCGCATATTATAACAAAAGACAGAAAATTATTGAGAGAGAGAGAGAGAGAGAGAGAGAGAGAGAGAATTCATTCAATCTATAATAATACCGCAATCATTCAAACCTTTTGAATATCCACGTCGCATATTATAACAAATGACAGAAAATTACTGAGAGAGAGAGAGACCTTACCTTACAGACCTTACAGTTCGTTCGGGTTGCCCCAGGTCCCTCAGTGTGAGGCACCTCTAATGTCTACCAGAGAATTGCTAGTACATCTTCCGGTATATTTTGCATCTTCCAATCTTGGATGGTCCGGGATGCAGTTTAGATATTTGTCGAGCTTATTCTTAAACACATCTACGCTCACTCCTGATATATTCCTCAGATGAGCTGGCAACGCATTGAATAGACGCTGCATTATCGATGCTGGTGCGTAGTGGATTAATGTTCTGTGTGCTTTCCTTATTTTTCCTGGTATTGTTTTGGGCACTATTAATCTACCTCTGCTTGCTCTTTCTGATATTTTAGTACCCATGATGTTTTTATGCTATTTCCTCCTTTATCTGCTGTTTCCATGGCCTGAAGTTATCATGTAGCGTTCTCTTCTCCTTTCTAGACTATATAATTTTAAGGATTGTAGTCTTTCCCAGTAGTCAAGGTCTTTAACTTCTTCTATTCTAGCTGTAAACGGACCTTTGTACACTCTCTATTTGTGCGAATAAATCCTTTTGATAGTGTGGGTACCATATCATATTGCAATATTCAAGTGGACTACGAACATATGTTTTATAAAGCATAATCATGTGTTCAGCTTTTCTTGTTTTGAAGTGCCGTAACAACATTCCCATTTTTGCTTTACATTTTGCCAACAGAATTGCTATTTGATCATTGCATAACATGTTCCTATTCATCATCACACCAAGGTCTTTAACTGCTTCCTTATTTGTGATTGTCTCATTATTAGGTCCCCTATATGCATATAGCTTTCTTTCTCTGTCTCCATAATTTATTGATTCAAATTTATCAGAGTTAAATAACCATCCCTATTACCTCTTGGCACACACCCAATCATATACTTTGTTAAGGTCTCTTTGTAGAGCGTTCCTATCTTCATCACAAGTAATTTCTCTACTTATTCTTGTGTCATCTGCGAAACTACTCACTACCGAGAGAGAGAGAGAGAGAGAGAGAGAGAGAGAGAGAGAGAGAGAGAGAAATTGACCCAGCACCTTCCGTGTGAATCTCACTCCCAAATTCACACCACCAACGACACCAGAGGCGCAGAATTACCCATCACGGGGGAGACACCCCCCCCCCCCCCCCCCCCCCCCACCCCCCACACTGGGTGTTCCACGAGACAAATCCAGATAAAGTGCAGCTTATACAAAGTCCGGGAGACCCATTATCGGGGAGGTATCTGCAAGGCATCGTACGTAACAGTAATCCACATCATCGAGGTTTGTTTTTAGCGTTGGTAGGAAGAATACGGCTTGGAAGAGAGAGAGAGAGAGAGAGAGAGAGAGAGAGAGAGAGAGAGAGGATTTGAACCTATAATGATCGTAGAATCATCCCAAAACTTGTGAGGCGCTAATGGTAAAATGACAGAAAACTACCGAGAGAGAGACAGAGAGAGAGAAGAGAGAGAGAATTTGATCCTATAATGATCGTAGAATCGTCAAAAACTTTTGAGTATTCAAGGCGCTAATAGTAACAAATGACAGAAAACTACTCAGAGAGAGAGAGAGAGAGAGAGAGAGAGAGAGAGAGAGAGAGAGAGAAATAATTTAACCTATGATAATCATGCAATCATTCATAAGACGGGGATAAGACTAACGATTGACAGAAAACTACACACACACACACACACACAGAGAGAGAGAGAGAGAGAGAGAGAGAGAGAGAGAGAGTTATCTCTTCCGGACACACGAGCTGAATACTAAGCCGTCCCAGTGAGAGCGGTATTGTGGTTCCGCACTTCGACGCCCAAAACACGAACCAATACTAAACACGGCCTTGGTAAGGGGACCGTTTACTCTACTCCAGAATCGTACGCAAATGCAGGAATACGGAATGCCAGTGTCGTCTCGAACCCCATTCCCATTCTAGCTTCCGCTCCTGAATAACAACCCCAAACCCCAAATCAATTCCTGTTCTTGTTCCTTCAACGAAGCAATTTTTTTTTTTAAATATAAGACTCGATATGTTGCGACAGTAATGTTCTATGGTATTCCATTTTCTTCATTTAAAAAAGTTAAATAAATGGACGATGAACGCAAAACAAATCTCTCTCTCTCTCTCTCAAAACTTAAACACATACACGCATGTACACTCAAAACTAAAGTTCATATAAATACCTAAACGTACATAAGAAAGTTGCATACGAAATGCTGTCTTTATATCACGCAAACTTCATATATTAGAAATGTCCTATTTATATCACGCTCAGCTTGCATGTCAGCAAATGCTTTCTTATACCACGCAAACTTCATGCAACCAAAAAACAGTCTTTGTATTATGTAAACTTGATATATGAGAAATGCCGTGTTCACATCACGCAGACTTACAATAACACATATGAAATGTCTGGCGTCACGCAAACGTAATATATAAACGAGTTAAAAAATGTGCCCAGGTTTCTTCTGTGCAATCGAGTTTTCTGTACAGCGTATAATCAAAGCCACCGAAAACAGATCTATCTTTCGGCGGTCTGAGCAGTGGCCTATGAAACTCTCAGCCGGCCTTGGGCTTGCGGGCCTTGGTGGTTTGTGTTTGCCAGGGACTCATTGGGCATTATTAGGGAGCTTAAACTTTTAACCTTTTGGACATAAAAATATAAAAAACTTACCTTCAGGGGCTTAGGAGGGGCTGCAACTTGGTATATTTGATGATTGGAGGATGGATGATCAACATACCAATTTTCAACCCTATAGCCTGAGTGGTTTTGAAAATCTGAGGGCGGACAGAAACAATGCGGATAGAGAGACGAAACTATATATCAATAGTTTTTTTTTTTTACACAGAAAGCAGTGATACGTCACCAAGAAGGGTAAAAATAAGTTTATTCGCAAACACGTACGCCGAATTTAAAACCATTTATTTTTACGAGAGCCGATTCTAGATTCTAGAGTCCACTCTGGCCGTGGTATTGGAATAGTAAGCTTATTTTGTTTTCATGAATAAATCCTTGCTGTTTACCAGTTACAAAAAAAAAGGAATTATATTTACCTGCGAGTATGAGTTAATTAGGACGTGAATTCGTTTAAAGTTCATGTTAAGAAAAGATCCTTAAAGAACCTAAATTTTAGATGCACGTGTTGAAAGTAAAAAGCGATTGCGTAAATGTGCGAAATAACTACAATCTTGTTTTACAGCATCTTTAAAAAAATAAACTACAATCTTGTTTTACTGCATCTTTAAAGAAATAAACTACAATCTTGTTTTACTGCATCTTTAAAGAAATAAACTACAATCTTGTTTTACTGCATCTTTAAACAAATAAACTGCAATCTTGTTTTACTGCATCTTTAAAGAAATAAACTGCAATCTTTTTAAACTGCCTTTTTTTAAAAGAAATAAAAATGCAATCTTGTTTTTTTTACTGCATCTTTAAAGAAATAAACTGCAATCTTTTTATACTGCACTTTAAAAGAAATAAACTGACATCTTTGTTATCTAAACAAATAAACTACAATCTTGTTTTTCACGCATCTTAAAGAAATAAACTGCAATCTTGTTATACTGCATCTTTAAAGAAATAAACTACAATCGTGTTTTACTGCATCTTTAAACAAATAAACTGCAATCTTGTTATACTGCATCTTTAAAGAAATAAACTACAATCTTGTTTTACTGCATCTTTAAATAAATAAACTGCAATCTTGTTTTACTGCATCTTTAAAGAAATAAACTGCAATCTTGTATACTGCATCTTTAAATAAACGCAATCTTGTTTTAAACTGATCTTAAATAAATAAACTGCAATCTTGTTATACTGCATCTTTAAAGAAATAAACTACAATCTTGTTTTACTGGATCTTTAAAGAAATAAACTACAATCTTGTTTTACTGCATCTTTAAAGAAATAACTACAATCTTGTTTTACTGGATCTTTAAAGAAATAAACTACAATCTTGTTTAACTGCATCTTTAAAGAAATAAACTACAATTGTGGATCGATCTTTAAAGAAATAAACTACAATCTTGTTTAACTGCATCTTTAAAGAAATAAACTGCATTCTTGTTTTACTATCTACATTCCACTACTACTACATGCGCGTGTGTAAACAGTATGCACATACGATAAGCACTTGAAAGAATGAATGGACGTTTTATCTACCTGGAAAAAAAAAAGAAAAAAAAAAGGAATTCACATGCGTGCGAGAGACTCAGGACTAAAAGGGTTCACGGGGTAGCCTGATACATCAAAATTGACAAAATCGGTTTGACAGCCCCCCCCCCCCCCACCCCCCCCCCCCCCCCCCACCCTTCTCGTGCATGATGCAGAAGGTCACTATCAACAATGAAAAACTACTCGATGTCGTGCTTCCACCACAAGGAGCCACACGTCCCTTGGACGTCATGTGTCTATCAGTCTCCGTTTGAAGCTCTCTCTCTCTCTCTCTCTCTTCAAACATCTTTCTTCCTCATTCTTTTCTGGTTCAACAGACGTGCAAGACAATCGTCAAGGATTCTTGTGTCCTTTAATCTCGGATTACATATTCTCTCTCTCTCTCTCTCTCTCTCTCTCTCATTTTATTTCGTCGTCCTCACGCACCCCTTTTTCCTCACTCTTTCCTGGTACACCTGACGTGTGAGCCAATCGTCAAGATCTCTCTCTCTCTCTCTCTCTCTCTCTCTCTCTCTCTCTCTCTCTCTCTCTCTCATTTTATTTCGTCCTCATGCACCCCTTTTTCCTCACTCTTTCCTGGTACACCTGACGTGTGAGACAATCGTCAAGATATCTCTCTCTCTCTCTCTCTCTCTCTCTCTCTCTCTCTCTCTCTCCAAGTTCGCATCGACCTCCATATAAGTCAGCAAAAGAGTTGTGATCAGCGTAATATGAAAATCAATGCTTCAGGTCAACATTACCAACGGGTAGCATACACACACACACACATAATGGATTTAGCGACCCCGAATCGTTCTGTCGAAACTCTAGGAAACGATTAGGTTATTCAGGGCAAAGGCAAGAGTTGTTGACGAGAGTCTCACTTATCAAACAATTCGTTTAGCCTTCTGCAGTACGGACGAGAGAGAGAGAGAGAGAGAGAGAGAAATTCTTGGCAATTTCTTTCTACTGTCATTTAACCTAGAAAAGAGAGAGAGAGAGAGAGAGAGAGAGAGAGAGAGAGAGAGAGAGAGAGAGAGATTCTGGGCAATGTCTTTATACTGTCATTTATTCTGGAAAGAAAAAAGAGAAGGAAGGAGAAAGGAGAAAGAAGGAAGACTAGAAGAGAGAAGAGAGAGAGAGAGAGAGAGATTCTTTGGGCAGTTTTCCTTTCCTACTGTCATTTGAATCTGGAAACTAAGAGAGAGAAGGAGAAGAAGAGAAGAAAGACAGAGGAGAGAGAGAGAGACTGGCCTGTCCACCTTTAAGAAAAGATCAATACAGTTTATGTGGGGCGACCAGTTTAAGACGCCCTTTTCCTCATTTTACTCATTTGTTTACGTCGCTCACCTTTTGGGGTTCCAGGCGAGCCCTCGGTCCAGGACGCGTTTCTGCTGTCTCGAAGGGGAGGAGGAGGTGGAGGTGGAGGAGGAAGCTTGGGGGGGAAAGGGGGGAGAGGTGTCCTGGAGGGATTTCATGGAGTTGGGGAGGGAGATACGGGGCAGGGGGGAGGAGGGGGAGGGGGGGAGGAGGGGCGGGGGTTAGGAACCAGCGACAGTAGGAGCTAAAGGGGACCTGTCGGAAAGATCACTCGCACTCACACACATCTACAGCTGCACCAGCTGCACTAGCAGCAGCAGCAGCAGCAGCAGCAGCAGGAACCTAGCAACACAAGACGCCCTTCCTCTAGAATGCATTGCTCTAGATTCGTTACTCTGGTGTATCTTGTGTTTTCTGGAAAAAAAGCTCCAGAGACATTTTTTTAAACTATAAGCTACCACCACCTGAGATCTCTCTCTCTCTCTCTCTCTCTCTCTCTCTCTCTCTCTCTCTCTCTCTCGACGCTTCTCGAATTTCTTAAGTCGCTGATTGCACTTTCTTTAGAAGCTCTCTCACGCTTTCTTTCAAACCACAGGAAGTTTTCTACAGGAGCTAATCGTACTTTCTTTCGAAATCACTTCTCAAGTCTTTCTACGCAGCGTTGCTGACTGGATTTGAAGAGTTTCTTTAAGATGAAATGACTCATTTTTCACAAAACTAAGTCAGGAAAAAATAATCAATATTGCACAACTACCACATTCTCACAAACCTATGAATACCATTAAATCTACACCATTCTCCATTCCCCAACCGAAAAAAAGAATCATATAAAACTCTCACTTATCGTTGACAATCCCTCCATAGAAAAACACACGTATTGTTGACAATTCCCCCCAAAAAGGAAAATAAAATTCTCGCTTATTGTTGGCATTACGGAAAAAAAAAATTACAGCTAATCTTGACGTTGTTAAAAGTGCTAGTTATATTTGATATTGCGTTGAAGTATGTTTTTTAAAACAAGAGGACGAATGGGTAAAAAAATAAAAACAAAAATACTTCAGTTAAACATAGTAGTCTCTCGCCTTTAGCTAAAGTTGAAGTTTTTTTTTTTTTTTTTTTTTTTTTTTTTTTTTTTTTTTTTTTTTTTTTTTTTTTTTTTTTTTTTTTTTTTTAGAGAGAGAGAGGCGTCTGTAGGCAATACAGACAGCAGACTTTAAACAGCTTCTAAAATTAAATCGCCTTAAAAGGAAAACAAATAATACATATGAGGTCTATCTGCTTTTGATCTTCAATTACATCTCTATGAGCGCAATATATAAATGTAACAATTCTCTTTGTATTTTAATAATTTACATACGTTTTCATCGTTTTATTTATTGATTTGTGCATCTATTCTTTTTTTTTCTTTTCTAATAACCGACCTCTTCTTTCTGTATTTCCCGTTGCCTCTTTCAAGTGATCACCATATTTTTCTGAAACGTGAATTTCAAGTCAGTGGCCCCTTTGGTGGCCTTGTTCCATATGAATAAGGGCCACCTTCTGAATAATAATAATAATAATAATAATAATAATAATAATAATAATAATAATAATAATAATAATAATCACCACCTGTGGGCTTATTCCATATGAATTGGGGTGGTCACCTTCTAAATAATAATAATAATAATAATAATAATAATAATAATAATAATAATAATACCCCTGTGGGCTTGTTCCATATGAATTGGGGCCACCTTCTGAATGAATAATAATAATAATAATAATAATAATAATAATAATAATAATAATAATAATAATAATAATAATAATAAATGTGTGGCGCCGTGGAGGAGTGGGTTAGGTCGTCAACAGACTTAAGTCAAGTTAAGCAACATAGTGGCTGGTCAGTCGTTGGATGGGTGACCGCTCTCCTCGGCGTTGATTCCTTGGGAAAGGATCTTTACCATAATTTCCTCAGTCTACTTAGCTGTAAATGAGTACCTATCCCTGATGGGGTAGGGTCCAGCTATGGGTTAAATAGCAAAACTCAGCAATGATGGAAAGAAATGAAGGAATAAACGACAACGACGTAAATGGAACCTCTGGCAACAGAGGAGCTTCGTCCAGCAACCAGGTATTCAACCCAATTGAAGGGGATGACGGTTAGGTACTTGGAGGTCGTCATCCAGCAACTGATCACCACAACGACAGTAATCAACAGCCTGAGATTGGAACTACAGAGGCAAAAAGGAAGAAATGGACAAGAGAAGAAAATAAGGAAATATGGAGATGCTACATCAGAAGCAACCCGACGGAGAGAGGATATAGAAGAAGATTGGTCAACATCTGGAATGAGAGGAATAACAGAGGCTGGCAGACCAAGTAAGGAACATAAAGAAAAAGAACTGGCTCTCCCCAACAGAAAGAGAAGAACTGGAAAGGGAAATGTCACACGACAACGAGTTACAATGCTTAGGTTGGTTTTCCTTCTCCTACTGTTCTTCATTACCATTTTGTCTATCAGGAGCTGGTCTTTTGTGCCCTACACTTCCTTCTGCAGCCTTTCTGTTGGTGGGGATGGTGTTGTCTCCTCCCTAGGTAGTTGTATAGCCTTTCACTGATGATACCTGTTAGTAACTTCCACATTATTGGTAGGCAGGTGATAATCCTGTAGTTACTGGCTATATTTCTCTTACTCTTGTCTTTTTGTACTAAGGATGTTCTTCCTGTGGTCATCCATTTGGTGCATGGTGATTTGAGATACAATGCTGGAGTTGTTCTGCTATTCGTGGGTGTAGGGCCTGAAGGTTTTGAGCCAGTATCCATGGACTTCATCGGGACCTGGGGCTTTCCAGTTTGGCATTTTCTTTAGTTGGTCGTCTTCGTGTACGAAGACGACCAACTAAAGAAAATGCCAAACTGGAAAGCCCCAGGTCCCGATGAAGTCCATGGATACTGGCTCAAAAACTTCAAGGCCCTACACCCACGAATAGCAGAACAACTCCAGCATTGTATCTCAAATCACCATGCACCCAATGGATGACCACAGGAAGAACAAATCCTTAGTACAAAAAAGACAAGAGTAAGAGAAATATAGCCAGTAACTACAGGATTATCACCTGCCTACCAATAATGTGGAAGTTACTAACAGTGATCATCAGTTGAAAGGCTATACAACTACCTAGAAGAGAAAAACAAAACAACCACCCCCACCAACAGAAAAGGCTGCAGAAGGAAGTGTAGGCACAAAAGACCAGCTCCTGATAGACAAAATGGTAATGAAGAACATTAGGAGAAGGAAAACCAACTTAAGCATGGCATGGATAGACTATAAGAAAGCCTTCGACATGATACCACACACATGGCTAATAGGAATGCCTGAAAATATATGGGGCAGAGGAAAACACCATCAGCTTCCTCAAAAATACAATGGCGCAACTGGAATACAATACTTACAAGCTCTGGAATAAGACTAGCAGAGGTTAATATCAGGAGAGCGATCTTCCAGGGCGACTCACTGTCCCCACTACTCTTCGTAGTAGCCATGATTCCCATGACAAAAGTACTACAGAAGATGGATGCCGGTACCAACTCAAGAAAAGAGGCAACAGAATCAACCATCTGATGTTCATGGACGACATTAAGCTGTATGGTAAGAGCATCAAGGAAATAGATACCCTAATCCAGACTGTAAGGATTGTATCTGGGGACATCAGGATGGAGTTTGGAATAGAAAAATACGCCTTAGTCAACATACAGAAAGGCCAGGTAACGAGAACTGAAGGGATAAAGCTACCAGATGGGAGCAACATCAAACACATAGATGAGACAGGATACAAATACCTGGGAATAATGGAAGGAGGGGATATAAAAAACCAAGAGATGAAGGACACGATCAGGAAAGAATATATGCAGAGACTCAAGGCGATACTCAAGTCAAAACTCAACGCCGGAAATATGATAAAAGCCATAAACACATGGGCAGTGCCAGTAATCAGATACAGCGCAGGAATAGTCGAATGGACGAAGGCAGAATCCGCAGCATAGATCAGAAAACCAGGAAACATATGACAATACACAAAGCACTAAACCCAAGAGCAAATACGGACGGACTATACATAACACGAAAGAAGGAGAGGAGGACTACTACAAGTATATAGGACTGCGTAAACATCGAAAACAGAGCACTGGGGCAATATCTGAAAACCAGTGAAGACGAGTGCTAAAGAGTGCATGGGAAGAAGGACTGATAAAAGTAGACGAAGACCCAGAAAATATACCAGACACAGGAGAATGACAGACAGAAACAGAGGACTGGCACAACAAACCAATGCACGGACAATACATGAGACAGACTAAAGAACTAGCCAGCGATGACACATGGAAATGGCTACAGAGGGGAGAGCTAAAGAAGGAAACTGAAGGAATGATAACAGCGGCACAAGATCAGGCCGTAAGAACCAGATATGTTCAAAGAACGATAGACGGAAATAACATCTCTCCCATATGTAGGAAGTGCAATACGAAAAATGAAACCATAAACCACATAGCAAGTGGGGGGGAATGCCCGGCACTTGCACAGAACCAGTACAAAAAGAGGCATGATTCAGTAGCAAAAGCCCTCCACTGGAGCCTGTGCAAGAAACATCAGCTACCTTGCAGTAATAAGTGGTACGAGCACCAACCTGAGGGAGTGATAGAAAACGATCAGGCAAAGATCCTCTGGGACTATGGTATCAGGACGGATAGGGTGATACGTGCAAACAGACCAGACATGACGTTGATTGACAAAGTCAAGGAGAAAGTATCACTCATTGATGTCGCAATACCATGGGACACCAGAGTTGAGAAAGAGAGATGAAAAAAATGGATAAGTATCAAGATCTGAAAATAGAAATAAGAAGGATATGGGATATGCCAGTGGAAATCGTACCCATAATCATAGGAGCACTAGGGACGATCCCAAGATCCCTGAAAAGGAATCTAGAAAAACTAGAGGCTGAAGTAGCTCCAGGACTCATGCAGAAGAGTGTGATCCTAGAAACGGCCCACATAGTAAGAAAAGTGATGGACTCCTAAGGAGGCAGGATGCAACCCGGAACCCCACACTATAAATACCACCCAGTCGAATTGGAGGACTGTGATAGAGCAAAAAAAAAAAAAAATAATAATAATAATAATAATAATAATCACGCAGAGAAAAATATATCAAAACCAAGGGATTTAACAATTTACTCCTTTCCTTTACAAAGCTCCCTTCTCGAGCCATGGGAACCGACGCCAAGATGAAGTCTCGCGCCCACATGATAAAGCAAAGCCTCAGAAGAGCAAAGGTTCGGCTTAAGCCGGCCAGATATGTTATCCGAAAAGGGCGATCTGACAAGAATTGACAGGTTTCTACTCCGTCTTCCGTGGCTCGAGTCTCTGACTTCATCGCATGATTCTGAGAAAGGTCCCCAAGATATGTTACTTTTTATATATTTATTTATTTTTTATTTTTTTTTGGGGGGGGAGTTTCCCTTGTCGCCTAGAATGTCAGTCCAAACATCATAATAATATGTTGTTATTTTGTTTTTTGTTTGTTTGCAAGGTGTTTTTGCGCTACATGGAATCGGTGGTTATTTAGCCACGGGAATATGTTGTTGTTATTATTATTATTATTATTATTATTATTATTATTATTATTATTATTATTATTACATTTAAAACATTAAAATTCTGCATTCTACGGAGCAACATACAACATGTAATGAGTGTTTTGCTAAATGAAATAGGCATATATCAAAACAGTACTTCAGTTTCCTCTCAATTTGCAAAAGTGATTCACCAATGCAAGCAAAGTTGCGTAACTGATTTAATAGAGTAAAGCAATTTGCAATAAAACACTAGTCTAGGAACTGTGACAATTAGCACTTCAGGATTATAAACATCTTCCAGACATAGCCTAATATGTTTACAGACTAAATTTTGTCTTTAAACATATTAGAATATCTTTTAAACATTTTTATAATACTAAAGTTTCCAATTATAACAGTTCTTAAAATTGTGTTTTACTGCAAATTGCCTGACACTGGCAATCACTTATGCAGTTTTGCTTACATTGGTAAGTCAGTTATGCAGCCTGAGAGGAGACTGAAATACCGTTTTGATACCTATCCATATATTAACTTTAAAAATTAGACAACAATAATGATAATAATAAAACGAATTACAATCATAACCTACAGACTTCGTTTATTTTGCGTCTTAATACTGATCAGTTTCGTAATTTCGACTTTACTGAAAAACGCAGAACAACAAAAATGCTCCTCCAATGAGCAAAATTCTAGACTTCGCATTACCTCTCTATGAAACCCGTTCCTGACATCTGGGAATCTCATTTACCAATAATCAACCTACGTCATCAAAGGCGGAATATTCCCTTTGAGAATTCCCGCACACTGGATTATTATTCGGAACACGCGTCACTCCTGATTCTAAGCAGCATCACGGTTACACACAAACGCACACACACACACATACACAAATGAGCAAATTCTGCGTTACTCGGAAGTACAAATTCAGCACACACTTACATACACTAATTTCAGGGTGTACAGCCATACGAACACTTCACACACAAAGGGTGTACAAGACATACATACACAATACTTCACATATGGAGAAACAGAAATAAAACAAACCAACACACACAGTTTTCTTAGAAAGCCTACAACAACCGTACACATTATAATAACCTAAATGAAACGATCAGTTATTACAAGTTTTTTACTATTTTTTTCAGTAATTAGTTTATTTTTCCAAATGTCAAAAACAGGTGTCCTTTTATACAGTTCAGTTACTCGCTTATACGGATGACCTAATTAATAAATCACCCGTAGCTAATCAGTCCTTTACATATATGTATACTAATTCAGTATTACGGTTCCATATACCATTGGGCTACACATAATTAACGCAAACCGAGCCATTCAGGCGTTAACTGCGCAGTAACTCCTGTTCATAAATATTCGTTTGAATTAATACGAAATAGGCGTTCTCTGCCTTATTTTTCGAATTATCTGAATTAATTCGAAATAGCGCTCTCTACCTTACTTTTTTAAATCATCTGCATCAACAGCGTACTCTGTCTTATTTTTTAAATACATGGTGTACCACACAAGCACGATTTGCTATTTTGTAGCGTATGTCTGTCAAAAAAATAAATAAATAAATAAAGAAAATAAAAAAAAAAAATAAAAAAATGAAAAAAATATTGATAAAGTACCCAGTATTTTCCTATAACCTTTGGATAAAAAAATTTAAATTACATTTTTACTGACGTTGTGTTCCTGGTCAATAATGACTAGTATACATAACTATAAATAAATAAATTTATATATATATATATATATATATATATATATATATATATATATATATATATATATATATATATATAAATATATATATATATATGCAAAACCCAATATCATTCTACACCTGAAAGAATATATATATATATATATATATATATATATATATATATATATATATACTGTACATATATATCTATATATATATATCTATATATATATATATATATATATCTAATATACATATATATTATAATAACACGGTCCTTTCAATTCAATCTGCAAAGAAGGTTGATAACCGCAGTCCCCAACAACTTCTAAAAACCAACAATATAAACCCCACCACCAACTACTTATTAATATTAATTAAAACGCTATGAAGAATCACATGATATTTTTAGAGTACGTGGTAAGAAGACCCTTGGGAATAGGGAGCCCACGCACACCTGGAATAGGTTTTTAACACCCCCAACAAAACCCCCCCCCAAACTCTCTCTCTCTCTCTCTCTCTCTCTCTCTCTCTCTCTCTCTCTCTCTCTCTCATCCTGGCATTGGTCGGTCAGGAACGGTTATGCTTACAAGATAATTATTTTTATCATGAAAAATATCTGACCATCATTAGTTTTCCTTCAGGATATATATTATTTGTTTATTAGTTAACTGGAGAACAACTGCCTTTTCAATTATAATAATAAACTTTTATAATCTATACAAAATAAACTCGGCAACCACTGTTTCGGTAACTATTTCCTTTTTGAACTTTGACCCTTTCCAATACTGGGCAGAAACTGATAAAAATGACTCATGAATTTTTTGTTTTGTTGATTCAATAATCAAATGTGAAATGAGAAAAAACAAATAATAAAAACTGGAAAAGAAAGTGATGAATATTTCCAACCACCACACAACATATCCACTCACGCAAACACACACACATGAAATGTAGTAATTAGCAACAAAGTTCGAATCAAGTCAAAACTCACATAATAAGGAAGAGAAGTCCCCCCTAAAGTAGGTAAAGAAAAGACATTTCAATTATAAATACTCTCGTACAAAAAAACGGAAATTAATGAAAAACTTTGAAGGAAAAAAAATGCATATAAATTCTCGTCAAACAACCACCGAATTTACGAGGAAACACGAGCAGAAAGAACGAAGAGAGAGAGAGAGAGAGAGAGAGAGAGAGAGAGAAGAGAGAGAGAGAGAGAGGACTCTTCAAGTGTCTGACCTTATCAAGAAGAGAGAAAGACAGAATCCAAGAAGAAGAAGAAGAAGAAGAAAAGCTTGAGTGGCAGATCCTTAATTAGAAGAAGGATTAACGTGGTATTCAGCTTCTGAAAAGCAAAAGGATCCTTTTGCTAATTCATTCGAAAGTTTGTGGACAGAACCTTCGCATGTCCTCATGAAGTTGAGATTAACTTCCTTTTAGGCTGTGTGTGTGTGTGAGAGAGAGAGAGAGAGAGAGAGAGAGAGACCTTACCTTACAGACCTTACAGTTCGTTCGGGTTGCCCCAGGTCCCTCAGTGTGAGGCGCCTCTAATGTCTACCAGAGAGTTGCTAGTACATCTTCCGGTATATTTTGCATCTTCCAATCTTGGATGGTCTGGGATGCAGTTTAGATATTTGTCGAGCTTATTCTTAAACACATCTACGCTCACTCCTGATATATTCCTCAGATGAGCTGGCAACGCATTGAATAGACGCTGCATTATCTATGCTGGTGCGTAGTGGATTAATGTTCTGTGTGCTTTCCTTATTTTTTCCTGGTATAGTTTTTTGGGCCTATAATTACCTACCTCTTGCTTGCTCTTTGATGATTTTTAGTTCCATGATATTTTCTGTTATTCCTTCTATCTGTTTCCATGCCTGAATTATCATGTAGCGTTTCTTCTCCTTTCTAGACTATATAATTTTAAGGATTGTAGTCTTTCCCAGTAGTCTAGGTCCTTAACTTCTTCTATTCTAGCTGTAAAGGACCTTTGTACACTCTCTATTTGTGCAATATCCTTTTGATAGTGTGGGTACCATATCATATTGCAATATTCAGTGGACTTATGGACACGAACATATGTTTTATAAAGCATAATCATGTGTTAGCTTTTCTTGTTTGAAGTGCCGTAACAACATTCCCATTTTTGCGTTACATTTGCCAACAGAATGGCTATTTGATCATTGCATAAACATGTTCCTATTCATCATCACACCAAGGTCTTTAAACTGCTTCCTTATTAGTGATTGTCTCTATTATTAGGTCCCTATATGCATATAGCTTTCTTCTCTGTCTCCATAAATTTATTGATTCAAATTTATCAGAGTTGAATACCATCCTATTTACCTCTGCCCAATCATATACTTTGTTAAGGTCTCTTTTGTAGAGCGTTCCTATCTTCATCACAAAGTAATTTCTCTACTTATTCTTGTGTCATCAGCGAAACTACTCACTACCGAATCCTTAACATTACTGTCTATGTCTTCAATCATAATAACAAACAATATTGCAGCTAGCACCGTACCTTGTGGCACACCGGATATTACCTTGGTTTCATCCGATTTCTCATCGTTTGCAATAACTATCTGTTTTGTTGTTGTAAAAATTCTTTTTTTAACCATCTTCCTACTTTATCTACGATATTGTGGTTTTCTAATTTTCTTTGCTAATATATTATGGTCTACTTTGTCAAAAGCTTTTGCAAAGTCTAGATAAACCACATCTGTTTTCATTTCCGCTTTTTTCATATTTTTGAATATGTTCTCACGGTTGGACTAACAGTTGGGTTTGTGTACGTTTTTCCAGGGTACGAAAACCGTTGTTGTCCTATATTAACAAACAAATTATTTTTTATTAAAATGTTTCATAATGTTTTTTCTTCATTACCTTTCATACACTTTCATAATATGTGATGTTAGACTCACAGGCCTATAATTACTTGCCTCTAGTCTTGATCCACTTTTGAAAGTAGGGGTGATATATGCTAATTTGTGCCTCATCATAAATCTTGCCTGTATCTACACTTTGTCTTAATATTGCAAGTGGCTTTGCGATAGAATGAACTACTTTCTTTAACAAAATAGCAGGGACTCCATCCGGCCCTGCAGCAGCTCCATTTTTAATTTCATTAATTGCCTGCACAATATCAGCTTCATTAATTTCTATGTCAGCTAAATATTCACTATTTTCGACTTCTTACTTCTATATCATTATCTTCATTATCTATTCTAGGGGTTGGGGGAATTCTCTATATCGTTCTGCCAGTATGTTGCAAATTTCCTTTTTTTCATTCGTTAATCTCCCTTCAATTCTCAGAGGGCCTATTTCTATTCTTCTTTTATTCATCTTCCTTCGCATATGAGTATAATAGTTTGGGGTTTTGCTTGATATTTAATAGGGTTTTTTCTTCCAAGTCCGTTTTTCATTTTCTTTTGATTGTATAATCTTTTGTTCTGCATTTTCTATTCTTGCTTTTTAGTTCTATAACTTTCCATGCATTTTTTTCTTTTGCAAGACCTTTTTTCCACTTTCTGATTTTCTGGAACAAGATCCTTCTGTCTCTTGGTATGCAGAATGATGTTTACTTTTCTTCTTCGGTAATATATTTATCCACTATTTTCTCCAATATTTTATATAATATCTCCGTATTTACCCTTATGTCATCACTTACGAAAAATGTTATCCCAATCTTTGTTTAATTCTTCATTAATTTCTGACCATTTTGATATTTTTACTGAGAAGTTGTATTTTCCATATCCTTCCCACTTTTTCATTTCTTGCTTATCTCTCTATGTTTTACTTGCTTGGAATGAACTGTTATTTATATGACATTATGATCTGAAATACTCGCATTATAAACTATTATTTCTTTAACATAATTCATCTCGTTCACAAATACTAGGTCTAAAGTATTTTCCTTTCTTGTTGGCAGGTGATTTATTTGTTGAATGTTGTATTCTAGTAGCATATCTAATAGCTTTTCAAATTGCCTCTTATCTTCTGCACTACTATTACTCTCTTTTTTATATGTATAAGTACAACCACAGTCTCCTATTCGTTCTTTCCATTCTACGAAAGGAAAGTTGAAGTCACCAGATAGGAGAATAGTCCAGTCCTTGTGATTTCTACATATATCATCCAATTTTTCAATTATTAAGTCAAACTCTTTAGTATTAGGAGGCTATATATTACTATGTTCATCAATTTTTCAGATTCAAATCTACGCTATTAGTTCACATTCTGAGTTACTATATTTCTCATATATTTTTCCTTGTTTTTTGTCTTTCCCATATATTGCGGTTCCCCCTTGATTCCTATTTTTTCTATCTGATCTATAAGTTGGAACCCTTTTATTTGATCATCATTCCCAGTCTCTTGGGAATACCAGGTTTCACTTATATTCATTATATCTATTTCTTTTCATTTTGGGTTAGTTCTTCTAAGTACTCTATTTTTCTTTTTGAGTTACTCGTAACTGAAACCCTGCGCATTCATCACTATGATGGTTTGCTTGTGTTTTCTCCTTCTTTAATATTGGTAGTAATAAGGATTTTCCCATGTCTCTTTCCTGTTCTGGTATGTGTTCTTTTTTTCATTTCCAGAAATTCTGACATTAAAAAATCCAACTTTTCCATAATATTGATCTTCCTCATCATAATTATTCATTTTGTGTCTGAATCTGCAAATTTTCTCCGTTTCTGCAATATCCTCTTGCATAATAAATACAGTTATTATCCCTTGAGTAGAATTTCGGAGCTGATGCTTTGAAATTTTTTTGCTGACACCTCTGCATATCTCAGTTGGTGGTTTGCTTTTCTCTTTTACCTGATATTCTTGATTTCTCTCTTTATTGTTTCTTTCTTATTTTGGATTTTATTACTTGGTTGGTTATTTAGTGATTATGATTCATGGCTACAGGGTGCATATATTTGCATTTTTGTCGAACTACATCCTTTTCCTTCTTTAGGTTTTTACATATTTTTGGATGCAGATCTCTGCAATCATCCCCATAGCCATCTAAGTATGCACATTTACCATATTTATCAGTTTTGACATACCTTAGGATGTTTGTAGTAACATCTTTCTCCAAATCTGCAATTCCCTCTTTCAAAAGGTTGCAGATTTGTCTTTCTTGTCTATTTTTTCCTCTTTCCCGTCATTGTGTAGATCTGGGTAGAGCCTCTTCGGGATTTGCTTTTCTGTTGTCATATCGTAATTTATTTCTTCGTAGGTATGCTGCTTTATTGCCTCATATGTAGTATCAATGAGTATCTCTGCATCCATACTTTATTCTTGTTCTTTGTTTCCTTATTTTTTTTTTTTCTGTCATTTCATTTCTTTTTTGTTTACCTTCTCTTCCGTTTTCCTCTTCTTCTTCTTCCTCTTCTTCTTCATCCTCAGCTATTTGTACATTCAATCTTGATTTAATAACATTGTCTATCCATGATAGACATGTGAACAAAAAATTCTTGTATCTTTCTCAAATCTTGCATTACCTCAGCACACTGTGGATGGGTCGGAATGTTGCATGCAGCACATTTTCTGATTAGGTTTTTGTGGATTGACTATGCTATACCAAACCTTACACAGTTTGCATGCTTTTGGCATTCTTTTTCCTAATCGCATCAATTAGGATATTCACAAGATTCACCTTATTCATTTTCTTTGTCGGAATATGTTGGTTTATGTATATTTTTTTATGAGTCTCTTGACCACTTGGATTTTATTTGGAACTTCTTCAATTATTTTCAAGATGTCTTCATTAGATTTGTTCCAGTTTGAAGGATTATATCCTTCTAATATATCTATGAATGCTTTTGTATCTTTTTGGTTAGGACTGTTGCTGATTTCATAGATGAGAAATGCCAGTTCCCTTCCTGCTACCTCATCGTATTGCGAATCCGCCAAGCAAGCTAAATTACGCCACCTCTTCCCGCAGTTGGAACTTACTGCCATCTTGTTCTGATTTCAGTATTACACTTGTTAAACTAACTTAGAAGACGCTTTATCCTACTATTTTCACACTAATCTTATCACCGATAGTTCACGAACACTTCTAGATATTTCTCAAATTCTAGTCGTATGTTAAACTTGTGATATCTGTTGATTAATCTGACTTCACGCGGGTACGTCTCACCAAGCAAGATAGCTAAACTAATTCCACCACATGGTACCATGGTACGAGAGAGAGAGAGA
Organism: Macrobrachium nipponense; assembly: GCF_015104395.2. NCBI lineage: Eukaryota > Metazoa > Arthropoda > Malacostraca > Decapoda > Palaemonidae > Macrobrachium > Macrobrachium nipponense. The sequence continues at coordinate 36,592,379 of NC_087221.1, read as the reverse complement.
GAGAGAGAGACGGGGGTTAATCTAAACTATCTACACCAAAAGGTACAAACTGTAGAGAGAGAGAGAGAGAGAGAGAGAGAGAGAGAGAGAGAGAGAGAGACGGGGTTAATCTAAACTATCTACACAAAAGGTACAAACTGTAGAGAGAGAGAGAGAGAGAGAGAGAAAGAGAGAGAGAGAGACGGGGGTCAATCTAAACTATCTACACCAAAAGGTACAAACTGTATCGAGAGAGAGAGAGAGAGAGAGAGAGAGAGAGAGAATGAGAGAGACGGGGGTCAATCTCAAACTATCTACACCAAAAGGTACAAACTGTATCGAGAGAGAGAGAGAGAGAGAGAGAGAGAGACGGGGGTTAATCTAAACTATCTACACCAAAAGGTACAAACTGTAGAGAGAGAGAGAGAGAGAGACGGGGGTTAATCTAAACTATCTACACCAAAAGGTACAAACTGTATAGAGAGAGAGAGAGAGAGAGAGAGAGAGAGAGAGAGAGAGACGGGGGTCAATCTAAACTATCTACACCAAAAGGTACAAACTGTAGAGAGAGAGAGAGAGAGAGAGAGAGAGAGAGAGAGAGAGAGAGAGACGGGGGTTAATCTAAACTATCTACACCAAAAGGTACAAACTGGAGAGAGAGAGAGAGAGAGAGAGAGAAGACCTTTAATAAAGCCTCTACCAGTAATTGATACCACAGTCGTGTAATTTCCGAACCAATTAGCTGACCTGTTAACCTTATTTCTTTTTTTCTTTGATTTGCCTGCACGACTTTTTATAATATCGGGAGTCATTTGTGCGGGGGAGCACAGGTCGGGCGTGGCAGAGCAGTATGCATTAAGCAAATACTAATGAGTATTTGGAGTTATATTAATCATAATTATAATAATAATGATAACTGTAATACTTACATGATATTGATTAAATCTTTTCTGTGTCAACTGGCGATGAAGAGAGAGAGAGTGAGTAAGATGTTGGTTCATTGGTATGTTTATGAAAAAGATGTTTACTTTTGAAAACCTAAACATGAGTTTTAATATTCACCCAGCATTATATAGTATATATGCATATGTATAGTTATATAAATGTATATGTATAACTGAATCACGAAAGTTTGGAACGTGATAAATCCATAAATAAAGGTATAAGCCACGAAGGAAAAATAAACAACGGAGTTTCTGCAAGATCTTTCGACTGAACGTCCTTTACTCAGCAGTTTGTGGCTTATACTTTTATTGTATATGTATATGTATATGTATATGTTTACGTATATACGTTCGTATCACCCAATAATACCAAACCACCACATATGAATCTACCTTTTACTGCTTTTTCCATCGGGGCATCCCCCCCCCCCTTCCCTCCCTTCTGGGAAGACCTTTTCCCCCAAAGAAACAAGAGAGATTAACAAGAGTGATTAGTTCAAAGTTAGAATTAATCATAGACTGCAATTGCTAAATGTACATCCTACTTGCATACACGAATGAGATGCAAATTAGCAATTATTTCTGACGTACCTCGTCAAACACTAAAACACATCACATCATATTTACATTCATTTCGCTCGATGGACAGTCAGACTGATAGTCGCCATTCCATTACTACTCACAGAGCGGTAGTACCTCCTACCTGCAGCTTTCGATCTAAACCGGCGCAATGTAAACGGATCCATAAATAAATAATCAACCATCAAATATGCAGTCAATTATGGATACGGCCTATTTGCTTCTCGGCTATCGGAACACGGTGAATCGGCTACTGCTTTTACCATTTAAAGTTCGCTATAGGCACATTCATCGGGGGACTCGGCTTCTGTATAGAGCTAAGTTATATGTTTTTTACACAGACACACACACACACACACACACACACACACATATATAGATATATATATATATATATATATATATATATATATATATATATAAATGTGTGTGTGTGTGCGCGCGCGCGCGCGTGTGCAGCGCTTGAGTGAGTGATCTCCACAGCTCACTGCTTAAGGACCTGTAGCCTCACCAGCAAGAGGGCCAGAATCAATTAACAATTTAAGTACCAACAACCCAAAATAAGAATCCAACTCTAAAAAGTTAAGAAATAATAAAGTAAAAAAAACTACAATTACAAGTTTTAAAAAAATAATTAACAATTTAAGTAACAACCCAAAAATAAAAATCCAAATCACTAACAAGAATAAGGTAAAAGAACTACAATTACAAGTAACAATAAGTAACAATAAATTAAACAAATGTTTTAGCACCGACAACCCCCAAATAAAAATTGTTCAAAAACACCCGGCTACATTATCTAAACTAAAACGGGAAGGAAACAAATCTCAAAGCGTTTCTGAAAAGAAAACTAAAAACGTTCGGCGCTCACAACGTTGGTTTTCGGCTTTCCAACCGCCCCCCCCCCCCCCACCCCCTTCCCACAAAGGAGATCAAAGATAAACACTGAAACGCTGGGCCTTTGCTACCAAAACTGTGGTAACGCTCACGCATCAGAAACTCTTAGATGTAGCCCAAAGGCTACACCTATTATTATTATTATTATTATTATTATTATTATTATTATTATTATTATTATTATTATTATTACTGCTTAAAAGAATGGCAACATCAGTGGAATTCACTTTAAACGAGATGTTTTCAATTCTTCTTTAACTCGGCAGCTCCTAGCAGATATCAGCCTTGAAGAAAATATATAATAATAGTAAGAAGAGCTGACAAGACCTTGTATAAAAATCAGTTCTACTGACGCTGCCATTCTTTTTAACGGAACGTGCTTAAAAGTGGGACTTTCCCTTCATATTATTATTATTATTATTATTATTATTATTATTATTATTATTATTATTAAGAAATTCACAATCTCGTGAAGAACAAACTGTGTCATATAATTGTGGATTTTATGACACATTATTATTATAATTACTCAGAAGACGAACCCTACTGATATGGCACAAGCCAACAGGGACCACCGTCTCCAAATTCGATCTTCCAAAGAATACGGTGTTTATTTGAAAGAAGTAGCAGAAGGAAATAGGAAATACAGAAAAGATGATGTCTTATTTGAAGCCCTTTTCTAGCCAAATCCCTGGTTGTTTCAGCGAGCGAGAGGCAACTTGGGACAAGCATTTTATTCTCTATCAAAATATAGAAATGTGTTTCTATTTACCTGTGTGCTCCATACCTTATTTCAAATCAGCCAAGAGTATGAGCGTGGAATATGCGAGTAATGATGGAGTTTGAACGAGGGTACTTAAAGATGTAGAAGAAAAAATATAATAATTCACTGAGACTGACAGAAATTCAAATCCTTTTACTCGGCAGGTAAAGTAAAACAGACGCTACTGAAAACTCCGAAGGCCCTAAAACACTTAGCAAATTACAGAATGCAAGATTTAACTTCCCAGAAGCAAATGAAATTTGACGCTAACGCTGCTGATGAAGATAATAATAATAATAACACGAATGCCGACGCGAGAGAGGCACTCGCTCCAATTACTTACTTACGTCTGGAGAGAGAGAGAGAAAGAGAAAGGCTGGTGGAGAAAGATATCACACTTAGCTTTTAGCGTTCCAGCAACCCAAACCCGCTCAATTTAAAGCCGCCTCCGTCAATTTGTCTTCGCTCACGGTTCCTCCCTTCCCTCCTCGCCCATCCCCCCCCAACCCCCAACCCCCGCCCCACAAACATAGTCAGCCCTTGGGGACCAAACAAGCCGAGACAATGCACTGAACAACTTGAAAAAACAAATAAACAAACATAACACGAAAAAAGACACACTAAACTGATTGCTTTATGAAGAATGACGTTACATTTACTACCGTCATTGATTCCCCCAAAAAGACAGAAAAGAATTAAAATTTAAATATTCTAACTTTAATCTTCGTCTTTTCTTTTTTTTTTTTTTTTTTTTAGCCTCGCATATCTCACATTACATCCCCATAAGCGTTTGGGGGAATTAAACGCTTCAATGTAAAAATCAAGCGGGAAAAGAAAGATCTATTTCTCTTCATTTTTCCCCCTAGTTCACTCATACGAAATCCCCAGACATTGGGAAACCAAAGAGTCCAACAAAGAGTGAAAGAGAAAGTGTCGAAGAAATGAATGGACTGAAAAAATGGCTCGAGCTATTTATTCACTTTCACGCCCCTTTTTTTTTTTAACTCTTCCTTCTTATCAAATCCCCAAACGTGGAGGAACACGAGACTTCGGCGGCGGAGGCGGAGGAGGAGGCGGAGGAGGAGAGGAGGAAGAGGAGGAGGAGGAGGAGGAGGAAAAAAAGGAAAAAAAACTCCGCCCCTTGATTATCTATTCTTCCCAGCCCTTCCGCCAATCCTTGGGGAGAGAGATAACCGAAGAAATGATGAAATACTCAGACATTGGGAAGGAAAGAGAGACGAACTCACAAACACGAGAAAAAGGAGAGAAGGAATTACACATAGACGCTTATTAAAAAAAAGAGGAAGGAAAGAATAATAAGAGGAATATTAGGAAGAGTAAAAATACGAAACAAACAAACCCCAAAGACCATCAATAGTTGCCTTGTTGATCTTCAACTCCCTTCTATTCCCTCCACAATCCTTCCACTCCCTCCTAATCTTCCCATCCACCTATCTTCCCGCTTCCTCCACCATATCTCTTACCAGCTTCCCCGACCGAATATCTTTTCCGATTCCCCTCCTCCTATCTTCCCACCCCCTTCCCTCGGGACCGATCTTTCCGATTCCCTCCTCCTATAATTCCCAACTTCCCTCGGACCTATCTTCCAGCTTCCCTCCCACATATCTTACAGCTTCCCGCCAACCTAACTCTTTCCGATTCCCTCTCCTATCTTCCCACTTCACCCTCCACCTATCTTCCAGATTTCCCTCCACCCTATCTTACAAGCTTCCCCTCCACCCCTATCTTTCCGATTCCCATCCAACCTATCTTCCCACCCTTCCCTACCACCTATCTTCCCACTTCCCTCCATCTATCTTCCAGCTTCCCTACACCTATCTTACAGCTTCCCTCGACCTATCTTTCCGATTCCCTCTTCCTATCTTCTTGCTTGCCTCCACCATATTCCGTTCCTCCACTATCTCCCACCCCCTTCCCTCCTTCATCTCCTACTTCTCCCTCAATCATATCTTCAACCTACTCCCATTCCCTCCACCTATCTTCCCTTCCCCCACCAGCCCAAACTTCGTCCCCGCTTTCCCTCCACCTATCTTCCCCACTTCCCTCCTCTTATCTTCCTACTTCTCTACACCTATCTTCCCACTTCCCTCCTTCTAACTTCCCACTTCCCTCCACCTATCTTCCCACTTCCCTCCTTCTAACTTCCCACTTACCCCCACTATTCTCCCACTTCCCTCCTTCTAACATCCCACTTCCCTCCACCTATCTTCCTCCTTCCCTCGACCTATCTTCCCGATTCCCTGACCCTAATCTTCCAATTCCCTCCTCCTAATATTTATATTTCCTCCACCTTTCCCTCCCGTTTTCCCTCCACCGAACTTCCACTTCCCTCCAACCTATCTTCCTACTTCTCTCCAACCTTATGCCTCCATTGGCTCCCTACACTTATCCTTCCGGCCTTTCCATCCACTATCTTTCCACTTCCCTCCTCCTATCCTTCCTTCCTTCCCTCCACCTATCTCCCCTGCCCTTCCCTCCTTCCCTATACTTCCCCTTCCCTTTCTCAACTTTCCCCTTCCCTTCCAACCCCACCTATTCCCTCCCTCTTTGTCCTCCACATATCTTCCTACTCTCCAACCTATCTTCGCTCCCTCCACCTCATCTTCCGGATTCCCTTCCTCTATCTTGACACTTCCCTCCTCTTATCTCACTAGGCTTCCCGCCAACTATCTTCATGATTACCTTCCTCCTAACTTTTCCCCTTCCCTTCCCTCCTACTTTCCACCTTCCCTTCCACAATTCTCCCCTCTTCCATCCACATATATTCCTGCTTACCTCGGCCTAGCTGCTTCTCAACCTCCCTATCGTCCTACTTCCCTCCACTATTCTCCACTTCCCTCCACCTATATTCCATTTCACTCACCTTCTATCCCTACTTCTCTCCAACTATATTCCACGTTTCCCTCGACAACTTCCCACCTTCCATGCCACTATCTTACATGCTTCCTCCACCTATCTTCCCACTTCACCTCCACTTATTATTCCTGCTTCTCTCAAACACTCATCCCAATTCCCTACTCCTAACTTCCCACTTCCCTCCTCCGATTTCCGCTTTCCCTCTCCTATCTTCCTGCTTCCCTCCACCTATCTTCCACTTCACCTCCTCATATCTTCATAGCTTCCCTCCAACTATCTTCCCGCTTCCCTCCGACCTATTCTCTGTTCTCACCGCCTATCCTTCCTAATTCCCTATCACCTACTCCACTTCACCCTCCAACCTATCTTCCCGCTTCCCTCCACCTATTTCCATTTCCCTCCACTATCTTCCAATTTCCTCACCTATCTTCCCATTCCTCCACCCTATCTTCACATTTCCTCACCTATCTTCCCATTTCCCTCCAAATGTCTTCCCACCTTACCTCAACCTATCTTCCTAATTCTCTCACAACTATCTTCCCGTTTCCTCGACAACTCCACACTTCACTCCCACCTATTCTTCCTGCTTCCCTCCACCTATTGTCTACTTCCTAAACTTATCTTCTGCTTCTCTCCACCACTTCATCCCACACCCGTACTCCTAACTTCCAACTGCCCTACTCCTATCTTCCCGCTCACCTCCACCCATTTCCTGCTTTCCCTCGACCTATTATTCCGCTACCTCACCTATCTTCTACTTCCTCCACCAATCTTCCCGATTTCCTTGACCCCTATCTCTCCTTCCTCCTCCTATCTTCGTACTTCCCTCTACCTATCTTCCTGCTTCCCTCGACCTATCTTCGTACTTCCCTCCACCGATCTTCCTACTTCCCTCCTCCTATCTTCCCACTTCCCTCCAACTATCTTCCCACTTCCCTCCACCTATCTTCCCACTTCCCTCCACCTATCTTCCTACTTCCCTCCATCCTATCTTCCCACTTCCCTCCACCTATCTTCACCTCCCTCCTCCTATCTTCCCGCCTTCCAAATTGACCTATCTTCAGCTCCCTTCCATCTCCCATTCCCCTCCCACCTATCTTCAAAGCTCCCATCCACCTATCTTCCCACTTCCCTCCTCCTATCTTCCTGCTTCCCTCCACCTATCTTCCTGCTTCCCTCCACCTATCTTCCCACTTCCCTCCTCCTATCTTCCTACTTCCCTCCACCTATCTTCCTGCTTCCCTCCACCTATCTTCCCACTTCCCTCCACCTATCTTCCTGCTTCCCTCCACCTATCTTCCTGCTTCCCTCCACACACCCTCCCACTTCCCTCCTCCTATTTTCCTACTTCCCTCCACCTATTTTCCTGCTTCCCTCCACCTATCTTGCCGCTTCCCTCCTCCTATCTTCCTACATCTCTCCACCTATCTTCCCACTTCCCTCCTCCTATCTTCATACTTCCCTCGACCTATCTTCCCGCTTCCCTTGACCTATCTTCCCGTTTCCCTCCTCCTATCTTCCTACTTCCCTCCACCTATCTTCCCACTACCCTCCTCCTATCTTCCTACTTCCCTCCACCTGTCTTCCTACTATCCTCCTTCTATCTTCCTACTTCCTTCCTCCTATCATCCCAATTTCCTCCATCTATCATCTCAATACCCCCACCCGTCTTCCTACTACCCTCCACGTTATCTTCTCTTAACCTTCCTCCTATCATCCCAATTTCCTCCATCTATCATCTCAATACCCCCACCCGTCTTCCAATTCCCTCCACCTATCTTCCTACTTCCCTCCACTTATCTTCCTACTTCACTCCGCCTATCTTCTTACCACTCCCCTCCGCCTATCTACACATCGGTCTCATTAACACTTTAATGAAGCATAAGACATAAGGCCTTAAGAAAATATTGGAATAGTTTTGGTCTTACCAGATAACACTGGGACGTAAGTCATTCCCAGCGGTCGCGGGGGGAGAGAGAGAGAGAGAGAGAGAGAGAGAGAGAGAGAGAGAGAGAGAGAGAGAGAGAGAGAGGTATGTAATGGCATATTATTAAAATACTTCCCGAGAACTTTGTGGAGGAAAAACGTAAGCGGGAATCTCAACTATGAAATAAATTACGTTAATGAAAAAATGAATGATCGCAAAAATGATTTTAATCATGAATAAAAGTTATTTGGGTATATAAAAAAAAGATTATAAGAACAAATGGCAATGAATTTTCCAGGTAATCGAAAATGTCCAACCGTTAATACACACGAAAAAATACGTAAAATCCTATGTAATAGATACATAGATATCTCTCTCTCTCTCTCTCGTCTACCAACTCCATTAAAGTTAAGGGAATATCAGGAAAGCGATAATGATCAGTAATGCAACACTCTCGGTCGGTTTTAAATAACACCACCATCACGAGGAGGTGAACGGTACTCCCCCAGGAATATTCCATATCACTGCAATAATGCTTTTCATCACCCATAACAATATATATTTGCAATGTCTCTGTACTATAAATATAATACTCCATAATAAATATTTGCAGTCTTAGTAGTAAAAATATAATACTCCATGATCTATGATCATTTGCGATGTCTTAGTAGTATTATATTTATATATTTGCAATGTCTTACTAAATCGTATACACAATATAATAATTTGTTTCCAACGTACTATTACTGAAAAATATTCGAAAATATTCGTTCCTAATTCCATGTTGCCAGAAATATAATAACGTCGTTAACAATTTTAAATTCCAAGTTTCACGTTATTGGAAATATGTTATTCACAATATTAAAAAAAAACTGCAATATCTACAGTTCTCTAAATTTTCATATTATTTTTTTCCTAGTCCCTATAGTAACTCACTCTTTCCATTTTGCCAAATACTGCTATTTAGAAAAAGATGTTTCCTCCTACCGCAGGCCTCTCTCTCTCTCTCTCTCTCTCTCTCTCTCTCTCTCTCTCTCTCTCTCTCTCTCTCTCTCCTACATACCTTCCCATATCTTTCATCCTCCCTGTGCTATTTACAGTTGGCTGCAACACCAACATCTGAGAATGACATACCTTCTTGAAAAGTCCATAAATAGAATCACGAGAGCACATTAATTATTTTTTCCCCGGAAAATTTGGAAGTAAATAAATAACTTTCCAGGTAAATGTGACTTAAATCGAGACGTAGAGTCTGGTTCTGATGCGTGAAATCTCTTTTGATAGTATTCATAAAGTTTTTGATGTTTTGATTACGTAAAGTCACGTGTCGACGCCCTTACTTATCGCCTATTACTGTCATAAACATACGAACAAAGTTTAAAGTATTCGATGCAAAACGCTATGAACCGCGTACCAAAACCACAATAAAATCGAGGAGTTATGGATTCAACAAAACTGAAGTAACTTTGTAAAATAACCTGCATGCAAATACTGGAGCCCTGAACAATTCTTTCCAAACGTAATATTTCCCCAATGCGTAAATAAATAAATAAATAAACAAATAGAAAAAAAAATTACAGCAAAAATAATTCCCACTCGCACAAATACTGACACATATTACAATTCACAAAAAAATGTATAGCTTTCAACTGTCGGGGACAGATCAGATTATGCCGCCGAATGTCACCTTTCCATGAAGATCTACGCTTCTGGGGTTGAATCTGCACGCAAACCAACCTGGCCGTCGAGGAGACCTCATGAATTATTCTCTTATTTGTATCGGATATTTGTCCAAGCGCTCCCATGCACGCATGTCTGACGCATAGCATGCACAGTGAATTCGCATTAGAACTAATATTACCTGGACACGGTCAGGAAGTCAAGACATAAACCTACAAGAGTTTACGAGTCATAGACTAACTTGTAATACTTCGATAGAGTAGTGGCATTCTTTGCGTTATCGGGCATCAAGCTCGTATTCTTACTTGTTACGTAACGGGGTCACGTACAAAAGATGTGCTCTTACTTCTTACGTAAATAGGCCACGTACAAAGAGGTGTCCTTGCTTGTTACGTAATGAGGTCACGTACAAAGATGTGTCCTTACTTTTTACGCAACGGCGTCACGTACAAAGATGTGTCCCTGCTTTTTTTAAGTAACGAGGTCACGTACAAAGATGTGCCCTTACTTGTTACGCAACGGGGTCACGTACAAAGATGCCATGCATATTAGATATGTTCAAACAAATCATGCACAGAGGTCACGGTCAGTCCTATCATGCAAAGGTGTTACGTCACGAAAAAAAAAGTGTTAGTTTAACGGGGTCAAGCTCAAGCATATTGTGCAAACGGGGTCATACTGAAATATGTAAGTATGAGATAACCCACTACACATAAGGATCATGTTCTAGCACTAAGGGTCACGAGAAAGGAGTTCACAATTATATACTGCTCTCCAAGAAAAGGAATCGCTTAAGCTCTTCCTGAAAATACCCAGAATTTTAAGAGAAGTCATAGATTCTTACCTACTTTAATTACGTTACTTTTAGGGAAATTTGTCGAGATGAGTTTTATTTTCTCTCTCCTTAAAGCTGAGATTATATATATATTATATAATATATATATATATACTATATATATATATATATATATATATATATATATATATATATATATATTTCTTCTTTACTTCTGTATTCTTGTGTTCGTCAGGTTTTTTTCCTTTTTTTATACAAAAATGCAAAGGAACTTAAAAGGATATTTTTTACCACAGTATTTCGTAATAATAATAACAATAATAATAATAATAATAATAATAATAATAATAATAATAATAATAATAATAATAATAATAATAATACTCTACGAGCAAGTGTAGTCAGAGGCCGATAAAAGAATGATACATTCGAATTATAATTCCATTTGCACGTTATCCGATTTACACAAACTACAGCGGCGCGGAATCTGATAACTTTAACAAAATAACCATCCATAGTTCACTAGGGTCGTAAACTTTTTAAACCCCAATAATCACAATGGCTCATTTCACAGCCATCCTAAATAACAACAACCCTCCCTTCCATATGAAACAAATCTCTTACGGAAATACTAATTAAGGGAGAGAGAACTCAAAACGTTCGTTATCTATGATGACCATAAATCCCAAAGGCAACCCGGCACCCCCACCCCGCGGGCCCCACCTAACGTTTCTTCTTCAGATAGAACAGATTACAAGGGAATGTATATGGCTGGTGATTAATAAGCCGTATTCTACAAGCAAAACACGCAACTCGGAAAAGTATAGCAGGATTTGGGCTTCGAAGCAGTGCTCTCTCGCACATCGTAAATATATGAATGGTCTTATAATAACTAATCTGCAGAGCCATAATATATAATATATATATATATATATATATATTATATATATATATATATGTACACACACACACCAGCGTTGATGTACAAGCATTTACGTGTGTGTGTGTGTGTGTGAGCATAAAGGGAAGTCGGAACGAAAATAGCAACATGAAAAGGTCCCGATTACGGGAATTAGAGCGGGATCCAACCATCCATTAAAACAAATTTCACGCTGTTAGAACAAATGAGCGGTTGGAATCAACTCGGCTTCTATAAATACGTCCAACCACAACAAGCTGAAGAAGTAGGGCACTCAGTGCAGGACGAATTCCAGAGAGAGAGAGATAGAGAGAGAGAGAGAGAGAGAGAGAGAGAGAGAGAGAGAGAATAAACACACTACATGAAGCAAACCGTAAATGAAAAATGAGTACATTATAAGGTTGAAGTCTTCGCACGCTATCAAAATATAAATGGAAATCAGTTAATTAACTTCTCAGACCATTCAAAGAATGAAGGCAAATCAGTAAATCGATAAAAATAATGAATGAAGGGCTCTTCGCTGCATTATAACACTCCCGGAATAAAACCGATGATTGAGATGTAGCCTATTCTAATAATATGTCAATCTAGATAGCAAAGGTTTTTAGTTTTCTGTAAAAGAAAACTATTGTGCCGTTGTACGTCTGTCCGGTCTCAGATGTAAAAAAAACTACAGAGGCTAGAGGGCTGCAAATTTGTATGTTGATCATCCACCCTCCAATCATCAAACATAACAAATTGCAGACCTCTAGCCTCGGTAGTTTTTATTTTATTTAAGGTTAAAGGTATCTGGTAGCGGTTTCCGGAGGCGCGGGACGCACCCTCACTCTACCCCATCTGGCAAGCAACTGATTCGCTACCGGTCGTGGCTGATGGTTTTATATGGCATTATACGTTGCACAGATAACTCGATTGGGCAGAAGAAACTTGGGCGCATTTTTTACTTGTTTTCTGTTGTGAACACAAATAAGTCGCAATTCGTTCTGAAATACTAACAAAAGCAAATCTTTTAGAGCCAGACGAGCTTATTCTTACTCATGATATTCAAATAGGTTCTTCTTCTTCTTCTTCTTCTCTCCGCCTGGAAACTATGACCCCCAGGTAATATGGTTTCCCAAGAAGGAAATTTCATTTTCTTATTTGAAATTGTGGATCCAAAAAAATAAATTGATTTCTTGAACGGTTATTTGTTTGTTCAATGTCATTATCGGAACTTCTGCCCATATCTGAGTCGCTAGAAACCGAAGATATGATTTACGGTCGTTTTTTATTTTTTTATTTTTTTTATTTATTTATTTTTTTTTTTTGAAATGCAGATAGAAAACGAGATTTAAAATATATGACCCCTTTCAAAATGTAAAAATTTCATTACTTTCACCTGGATTTTTTTTCCACCAGACGGCCGCGTGTTCCATATATTGATTACTTGAAAACAAAATTGGGAAAATTATTCACGAAAAACCGTAAAAAATCGACATGAAAAGCTACAAATGTGTGATTGTTTAAAGAAATAAATCAAGCCGCTTCACACGACAAAGGTTGACTCCAGAGAGAAAGTTCACCACCACAGGCAAGCCTTAAATACTGAATAGTGTCTGGTTATTAGTATTATAACTAGCATTCATACTAATATTCAAATGAGGAAGGTTCATATTAGACATGCCTTAAAGGTCATCAATTAACTCACTCACACTTCTGGTGAAGCTCAAACAAAAATAAAATAAAAAATAAATAAATAAATAAAAAAAAAAAAAGTAAAGAAACGCAAACTGACAAACGGCCACGAACAAATACAAAGCGTCACATAAACGAAAGCGTAGCTCCCCAACATGGCGGTTTCCTTGACATAATTTTCGTATATTCTTTAACAACGGAATTTAACACATTAGACTAATTCTGAAGAGTGTGCACAAATTCAATTTTAAATCTGCAATTATAACAGAAACTGAAGAGTGATCCCACATTCAATTTTAATTCTTCAATCATAACAGAAACTGAAAACTGTTCCCACACTTAATTTTAAGTCTACTATTTTACATGAAACTGAAAACTGTTCGCACATTCAATTTTAAATCTACAATTATAACAGAAACTGAGGAGTGTTCTCACATTTAATTTTCAATCTACAATTATAACAGAAACCGAAGACGGTTCCCACATTTACTTTTAAATCTACAATTATAATAGAAGCTGAAGACTGTCTTCACACTTAATTTTAAATCTTCTATTTTAACAGAAACTGAAGACTGTTCCCATATTCAATTTTAAATCTACTCATAACAATCAATAATTATAACAGACTGACGATTGCTCCCACATTTAATTTTAAACCTTCAGTTATAATAGAAAACTGAAGTGTGTTTTCACATTTCATTTTAAATTCTACAATTGTAACAGGAACTGAAGACGTTTCCCACATTAATTTTCAAATCTACTCCAAGTCTCAGGCTATAACGTTAAATGAATATTGTTCCCAAGAAATAATTACTTAAGCCTGAACAAAAATAGTAGAAAAAGAACTTTTACAGTATTGTTCCAGAACAGTTTCTGTCTTTTTAATTCTTGTAAGATGAAACCCCCAGGCATTTTCTTCCTTTGGGAAAACTGTGAATGTCATTTAAAACTTTAAAAAAAATGGAATACAGGTATTCTCATCTATTTTTTAAGTACCTTGAAATAAAGGTATTCTCAGCTATTTATTTCAAGTACTTTGTAATAAAGGTATTTTCAGCTATTTATTTTAAGTACTTTGGAATAAAGGTATTCTCAGCTATTTATTTCACGTACTTTGGAATAAAGGTATTCTCAGCTATTTGTTTTAAGTACTTAGGAATAAAGGTATTCTCAGCTATTCGTTTTAAGTACTTTGGAATAAAGGTATTATCAGCCATTGATCTTAAGTACTTTGGAATAAAGGTATTATCAGCTATTTATTTTAAGTACTTTGGAATAAAGGTATTCTTAGCTATTTGTTTTAAGTACTTTGGAATACAGGTATTCTTAGCTATTTGTTTTAAGTACTTTGGAATAAAGGTATTATCAGCTATTTATCTTAAGTACTTTGGAATAAAGGTATTATCAGCTATTTATTTTAAGTACTTTGGAATAAAGGTATTCTCAGCTATTTGATTTAAGTATTTTGGAATAAAGGTATTATCAGCTATTTATCTTAAGTACTTTGGAATAAAGGTATTATCAGCTATTTATCTTAAGTACTTGGAACAATAAAGGTATTATCAGCTATTTATTTTAAGTACTTTGGAATAAAGGTATCTCAGCCTTTGATTGATTTAAGTACTTGGAATAAAGTATTATCAGCTATTTATCTTAAGTACTTTGGAATAAAGGTATTATCAGCTATTTATTTTTTTTAAGTACTTTGGAATAAAAGGTATTCTCAAGCTATTGTTTTAAGTACTTTGGAATAAAGGTATTATCAGCTATTTATCTTAAGTACTTTGGAATAAAGGTATTATCAGCTATTTATTTTAAGTACTTTGGAATAAAGGTATTCTCAGCTATTTGTTTTAAGTACTTTGGAATAAAGGTATTATCAGCTATTTATCTTAAGTACTTTGGAATAAAGGTATTATCAGCTATTTATTTTAAGTACTTTGGAATAAAGGTATTCTCAGCTATTTGTTTTAAGTACTTTGGAATAAAGGTATTATCAGCTATTTATTTCAAGTACTTTGGAATACAGGTAATTCTCTAGCTATTCGTTTTAAGTACTTTGGAAAAAATGGTATTATCAGCTATTTATTTTAAGTACTTTGGATTTTAAGGTATTCTAGCTATTTGGAATAAAGTATTCTTTTGGATTTGAAATAAAAGGTATTATTTCTTAAAGCTAGGATTTAAGTAAACCTTTGGAATAAAAGGTATTTCAGCTATTTATTTTAAGTACTTTGGAATAAAGGTGCTATTACTAATAAAGGTACTTTATTTAAGTATTTGTAAAAAAATATTATCAAGTACTTTGGTACTTTAAAGGATTCTCAGCTATGTTTTTTTTAAGTACTTTGGTGGTATGTACAGCTATTTGTTTTAAGTACTGTACACCTTTATCATGTAGACGAATTCGATTTTGAGGGAAATCTAGGTCCTTTGACGAAATTCCTTACTTTACCATTTCCTCCACGGAAAACCTTATGATCCTGTGAGAAGACTTTTGAGAGAAGGAGATGCGTTATGCTCCCATCACCACGAGATGGTGATTTTCAAGAAGACAAGATTCGCCCGTATATGTCCACCTATTCACGAAAAACAAGATTCCCGTCCGTATTTTCACCTTTCGTAAGGCTATGATTTCCCAGGGAGTTTTTTTCTCTCCTTCAACCCCACCCCCACAACACCCCGCTGCAATATCTGTTCGATTTTTACCATCTTCATCTACAAAAAAAAAAATTTATAAATAAATAAATAAATAAAACTCTCCTGAATGAATATTCCGATTTTCAGTTGTCCCAAATGTCCTAAATGCATTTTGTACCTCAAGATTACAACGGACATCTCTTCAAAATTCTGCTACCAAAAAAAAAAAAAAAATAAAGTTGTCCTTTTGCTTGTTTTTTAAAAACAGGTAGCCACGCATACGTAAGATTTTTAAGTCACCAAACTTGAGTAACAAAAAAGAAAAAGAAAAAACCTAAACACCAAAATATTCACATGAAAACTGACCATCACAAACATATGATTACATTCTCCCTTGCTGTTGACATAACAGCAATTCTATAAAAAAAAAAACTCTCTAGGTAAATAAATTTGTTTGTAAGACGAGAATTTATCATCATAACTAAATTTTAAAGAGACCACTGTGCTTCACTTCAAATTCTCACACATCTTGACCTAATTAGGAGTTCTTTTGGATATTGAGCGAAAATTTGGGCATGACGAATTTACAGAAGTTGGATAGTTGGGAAGGAAGGACGAGAGGGAAGGGTTGAAAGGTAAAATGTTCGAAATCATTCAGCCAGAGTCCGAAGGGAGGACTCGCCAAAGACCAATCAGAA
The DNA here is from genome assembly GCF_015104395.2 of Macrobrachium nipponense. NCBI lineage: Eukaryota > Metazoa > Arthropoda > Malacostraca > Decapoda > Palaemonidae > Macrobrachium > Macrobrachium nipponense. The sequence goes on along the minus strand of NC_087221.1, from coordinate 36,576,006 downwards.
GCTACAACGGCTCGAGCGAGTTATACAAGATAGGAAGCATCTGCTACAGAGGACGAGGAATCAACAGAAATCCTGAGAGTTCAATACTTCTGTGAGATCTTATTTCCTTACACAGAGAAATAAACGAGATTAAAAATGGTTTGCCCGAGAGAGCGTTATTAAACTCCTAGAGTCCACATTTACAAACAATATTTTTAGAATAAATTTTTTCTGTAATTCCAGATTTTTCTCATTGGTAAAGCGTATTGAATCAGTTCAAGGAGACTAAGGAAGATATTGAATTACTTTTCTGTAATTCCAGATTTTTCTCATATGTAAAGCGTATTGAATCAATTCAAGAAGACTAAGGAAGATATTGAATTACAGGAGAGAAAACTCCAAAATTTTATACTGCATTATTAAATCTTTTTCCTTTTTCGTATCTTTTCCTTTTTTCAATGTCATTATTTCATGGAAAAAAAGCTGACCACACCCCCCCCCCCACACCGCTAAAATAAAATAAAATAAAATACTATAAAAAAAATGAAATCTTACCGTTTTCAATCTCCAGCTAAAATTTCTTCTCGGAGAACGAGCGTCCAATTTCCGGCAGTTTGAATTTCCCATTTTTTTGTTTCATACTTTTATTTTTTTAATACCTGATGGTCGAGATAACCGGCGCAGAAATTCTACTCCCAAATGGACGTGCAATTTTGCATTCATTTCACATTCAATTGTTTCCGCAGAGAGCAGCGAATTCCAGAGATTTTTGAAATCCCGGATTAAATCCCGGCCATAAAAATGTCTCCCCGGCAATTTGAAATGTCCTGATTACAATGGAACTTTGTAATGTAATCGAAAGTTGAGTCATTGCTTCACCTGGCCCAACGTGCCAAGAAACTTATTTTTCGTGGAATTACATGCGAGAGTATTGTGCCCGTGTGAACTTACGCCTTTAGGTTAGTCCAAATCTCGATGTTATAACTCCATTCCAACAAACTATAACCTACAAAAAGTTAAGTATATCTTAGTTTTACCAGACCACTGAGCTGATTAACAGCTCTCCTAGGGATGCCCCGAAGGATTAGATATTTTTACGTAGCTAGGAACCAATTAGTTACCTAGCAACGGGACCTACAGCTTATTGTGGAATCCGAACCACATTATATCGAGATAAGAATTTCTATCACCAGAAATAAATTCCTCTGGTTCCAAGTTGGCCGAGTCGAGAATCAAACTTCGGACCACCGGACTGGTAGCCAAGAGCGAAATCCACTCGGCCAACGAGGGACCTACTATAACCTACAACAAACCTGCAATAAACTCTCAGCAATCTGGTGCAAGCAACAACGGACCATATTGACACCCAAGAGCAATTAGACCATATTGACACCCATGAGCAATTAAGCTAACCCAAGCTGTATTGCCGATGTATAAGACGCACATCAGTTATGAGGAGCACACTTTAGAAAAATAATATACCTCTCTTTTTTCCCTGATCTTCTACGCCCTTCCAACTGTTGTTCTGGATAAATAAAATACCTCTCTTTTTCCCTGATCTTCTACGCCCTTCCAACTGTTGTTATTCTGGATAAATAAAATACCTCTCTTTTCCCTGATCTTCTAAGCCCTTCCAACTGTGTTCTGGTAAATAAATAGCTCTTTGCCCTGATCTTTCTACGCCTTTCCAAAAACTGTTGTTCTGGGTAAATAAATACCTCCTTCTTTTTCCCTGATCCTTCTTACGCTCCCTTGCCAACTGTTGGATTCTGGATAAATAAATAAAAACCTCCTTTTTCCTTTTTCCTGATCTTCTCTACGCCTTTCCAACTGTGTTATTCTTGGATAAATAAATACGCTCCTCTTTTCCCTGGATCTTCTTACCGCCCTTCCAACTGTTATTCTGGATAAATAAAATACCTCTCTTTTTCCCTGATCATCTAAGCCCTTCCAACTGTTATTCTGGAAAAATAAAATACCTCTCTTTTTCCCTGATCTTCCAAGCCTTTGCAACTGTAAGTTATTTTGAAACTTCTTACTTATAGGTATTTAAAAATGACTGTACAGAAGAATAAGCTGTAAAACCTGTCTCTTGAAGAGGTAAGGAAAAGCCCAGCCTCCCGTTTCTCGTGTTGTCACTGATCCACTAAAATTAATGGAGAAAGCATTCATTACACGACAAGTTGTAATAGTGGGAATGGCACCGGCATCAAAACTAGAAAAGCATAAAGCAACAAAAGAATAATTGACAATAACACCAACGGTAATAGTAATAATACATCTTAATAATGATTATTTCCCGAGAAGGGTTTGTGTTTGAGGTTGAGCTTAGTCATTCTGGTTGCCTTTTTGCCCAATTATTGCCGAAATCATTAACAATCTACAGTTCCCAATGTCAGTGGTGAAAGGAGGGAAAACAAACTGCGAAGTCAAACCTTGGAGATAAACAAGAAAAAAAAAAACACACACACACACAAGACAAAACCCGTCCTGCGAAAAAAAAAAAGATTACAAAATGACAACGAATGCCGACGTCCCAGACAGCCTTGAGTGCAGCGAACGAAAGATAATGAAAAACAAACAATGAAAGCATAACATCATTTAAATATCAAATGAATTAGCATTTACTCATCATTATAAACTCTTCGGGACAATGAATAATGAATGTCATTCATTAACAGCTTCCGGGAATACTTTGGCAGAGCGAATTATGCACCGCTGCAGAGAGCATAAAATCAGGACGGTAATGATAAAGGGCGGGATTTGCACGGAGAGAGAGAGAGAGAGAGAGAGAGAGAGAGAGAGAGAGAGAGAGAGAGAGAGAGAGAGAGAGAGAGAGATTTTATAAAAGGTTTCACACCAGTGGAGTAAGAACTACCTAGACAAGGCCCTTACGTTTTAATGATACATGTTCTGAAGGGGCAATGCCGCTATCGTCAATCTCAATTAAAGGGCCGAGACGAACCATATGAATACTGAGGGGGGAAAAATCATGAGAAAATAATAAAATAGGGAATAAAAAAAAAACTAAAAAAAAAAAAAATCAGTTGCTTGCTTCATAAATTAAGAATACGGATCCTTGAAAAACAAGCATCCATTCGCTCGTACCCAACCTTTCTCCGCGTCAAGACTTTATCACGGGTGTGATAAGCAACGAGAAACTCATCTTGCAACGGGAGGAGGATGAAATAAAATCAGAGAGAGAGAGAGAGAGAGAGAGAGAGAGAGAGAGAGAGAGAGACCTATCTTCCAAAGCAGAGGGGTGAAATGAAATCACGCACACTCACACACACACACACACACATAATTTCCAAAGGTAGTAAGATGGAATACAATAGAGAGAGAGAGAGAGAGAGAGAGAGAGAGAGAGAGAGAGAGAGAGAGAGAGAGACCTTGGCCATAGGCTTTCAACTTTCCTATACAGAGATTTCAAGAATTATCCAATAATAATGTTATTGATATGATTTAGAGGCCCAGTAAGAATTGTACACTGCTCATAATAAAAGAAAAACGAACTGTATAAATATAATACACACACATTTATATATACGTATATATATATATATATATATATATATATATAAATATATATATATATATAATATCACACACTTCAGTGTTCCCACATCATGGTGAAACCTTAAAAAGTAATCAACTTTCACCACTATTAAATCATCGGAGTCCCGTTAATTTATCGTCTGATGCGAAAAGTTAAGCCTCTTTTATGAGTCAGCGGCTTCCAGGCGAGAAACTTTGAAACCTCTGCGACGTTTTGGTCTTATTTACCTCTTTCATTTATTACTTTCTTATTTTTCCTTTTTCATTTCATCCGTTGAAATGAACGGCGCATGAATATGTAGCATTTTCAATAAATCTGCATTTTTAAATGCATATTGCGATGTATTTTTTTTCTTTCTCAATTAAATAGCATAAAGTTAATTTTCTTCCTCTGTTTTCCGTGCAGAAAGGCAGCTTCTGAGCGTATATGTACATATCAGCTACATTTTGAAGCAAGTAATATACAAGATGGACCTATTAATCGAATGAGCAGGAAGTGAACATTTCGTCCGTGTGTTTAAACGCATGTATATCTCGCTTTGCTCCATTGATTATTTCCCCAATCTTTATAGCCCAACTCTTAATTTCCCCAATCTTTATAGACCAACTCTTAATTTCCCCAATCTTTATAGCCCAACTCTTACTTTCCCCAATCTTTATAGCCCAACTCTTAATTTCCCCAGTCTTTATAGACCAACTCTTAATTTCCCCAGTCTTTATAGACCAACTCTTAATTTCCCCAATCTTTATAGACCAACTCTTAATTTCCCCAATCTTTATAGCCCAACTCTTGCTTTCCCCAATCTTTATAGCCCAACTCTTACTTTCCCCAATCTTTATAGCCCAACTCTTACTTTCCCCAATCTTTATAGACCAACTCTTAATTTCCCCAATCTTTATAGCCCAACTCTTACTTTCCCCAATCTTTATAGCCCAACTCTTAATTACCCCAATCTTTATAGACCAACTCTTAATTTCCCCAATCTTTATAGACAAACTCTTAATTTCCCCAATCTTTATAGACCAACTCTTAATTTCCCCAATCTTTATAGACCAACTCTTAATTCCCCCAATCTTTATAGACAAACTCTTAATTTCCCCAATCTTTATAGACCAACTCTTAATTTCCCCAATCTTTATAGCCCAACTCTTACTTTCCCCAATCTTTATAGTCCAACTCTTAATTTCCCCAATCTTTATAGACCAACTCTTAATTTCCCCAATCTTTATAGCCCAACTCTTACTTTCCCCAATCTTTATAGCCCAACTCTTAATTTCCCCAATCTTTATAGCCCAAAGCTTAATTTCTCCCATCATTACAGCCTCAATCTTAATTCCCCAAATCTTTATAGTCCCAATCTTAATTTCCCTAATCTTTATAGCCCCAAACCTTAATTTATCAAATTTTATAGCCCCAATCTTAATTTCCCTAATTTTTATAGCCCCAATCTTAATTTCCCTAATTTTTATAGCCCCAATCTTGATTTCTCCAATCTTTATAGCCCAAATCTAAATAGCCCAATCTTAATTTCCTCAAACCTTTAATAGCCCCAATCTTAATTTCCCAAATCTTTATAGCCCAAATCTTAATTTCCCAAATCTTTATAGCCCCATTCTTAATTTCCCTAATTTTTATAGCCCCAATCTTAATTTCTCCAATCTTTATAGCCCAAATCTAAATAGCCCAATCTTAATTTCCCAAATCTTTATAGCCCAAATCTTAATTTCCCAAATCTTTAAAGCCCAATCTTAATTTCCCAAATCTTTATAGCCCCAATCTTAATTTCCCAAATCTTTATAGCCCCATTCTTAATTTCCCTAATTTTTATAGCCCCAATCTTAATTTCTCCCATCTTTACAGCCTCAATCTTAATTCCCCAAATCTTTATAGTCCCATTCTTAATTTCCCTAATTTTTATAGCCCAAATCTTAATTTCCCTAATTTTTATAGCCCCAATCTTAATTTCTCCAATCTTTATAGCCCAAATCTAAATAGCCCAATCTTAATTTCCCCAACCTTTATAGCCCCAATCTTAATTTCCCAAGTCTTTATCGCCCAAATCTTAATTTCCCAAATCTTTATAGCCCCATTCTTAATTTCCCTAATCTTTATAGCCCCAATCTTAATTTCCCAAATCTTTATAGCCCCAATCTTAATTTTCCCAATCTTTATATCTCCACTCTTGCATCTATGCTTCTCTTGGCTAGACGAGGAGTAAGTTTTTATTTACCATTACGAGCAACTTGGAATTTATTTCCATAAAAAATCTATTGCAAAAAATAACCCATAATTAGTTCCTCTGTTCCTCTGCTCCTTTGGTGTTCCTTATTCCCGTGATTCATCAGTCTCTCTCGTTTCCTCTGATTATCATTATCTGCGGAAGCAACATTCCCAAATTAACTTTTGCCTCTCATTCCATATTCCTTCAACTCCTCCTTTGTCTCGTTCCCATATTCGTCGTTTCCCGTTTCCTCGTTGTTTACTAATCAGGTTTGTCTCACCCACCTTTCTCTGGAAAGGGAGGGGGGGGGAGGGGGGGGTAAGGGGCGGCGGCGAGATCCTTCCCTTCCTCAGCGTCTAGAATCTCAAAATCCTCCTTCGCAAATATTTCGTTAATATCTCCTCCTGACCCTATTTTTCGAGTATCATTTCTCTCCATTCCCATTTCATTTTCTGAAATATCCTGCAAGATTCGCATCGGATTTTTTTTTTTTTTTTTTTTTTTTTTTTTTTTTTTTTTTTTTATAGCACCTTGAACGCTCTCACACCCCACCACACAATCCGCCTTCCACCCCCTTGACACTATTTCCCTGACAATGGTATTTCCACGGAGCCAATTTCATTAATTAAAATGGGGGAAAAACCGGTGAAAAATCATCCCCTTCCACGAGCTCCCTTTCCCAGGAGGACGGAGTTCATTAAAGGAGAAATTAATATTGGAGAAGAGAGCTTAACTGAAATGGGAATTTCTTTTTCTTATTTTACGAAAAATGAAGCGTCAATGGGTATTAGCATATCGGTAAACTGTAAAGGTGTGAAAAAAGGTTCGAAATAAAAATGAACGAATTGTAAGAGAATTAATGTTCAACGAAGCACAAACAGAATTGTATCATTTGGTCATGGCAAATGAATTTTCCCCTCTGTTCAATCGGACTTTATCTATAGCTTGGAAGCATGACCGGATTTCTAGAGAGAGAGAGAGAGAGAGAGAGAGAGAGAGAGAGAGAGAGAGAGAGAGAGAGAGAGAGAGAGAATTCTCTCTACACCGCCATGAGAGGCAGCAGATGTCCCCAAATGAACCAATATCACAACAACCAGCATTTTAAATCCAAGTAATGGCGAATGACGAACCGGAAACCCAATACTACACGAGCAATTTCCAATATCACAAAACCTTCATCCTGACCGAAAATCGAACTGGGGCAGAGTTCCACAACACACACACACACATATATACATATACACAAACTCGCATGCACATCCACATACACAGCAAACGTAAAGCGGTTGATCCAACGATAGAGTACCTTTAAGCCCCATCAGTGGAGGCTGAATGACCAACCGGGCTTTATGAGCGGCTCTGTTTGATGTCAACCACCAATAATCAATCGACCACTTGAGTGCGACAATAAACGACCTAATGAAAAAATGAAGAGACAGAATTGCACCATTTCACCACATAACGATTTTAAGGGGGAGGATTAAAATAACTGATAAGATTCAGGTTTGATTTTTCTTTATGTGGACACGAAATCAGCATGATATAAATAAAACGTAGGTTATATAAAAACAGCTAAATTCACCGAAAAAAAAATCCGCCCATGTTGCTCCGGGATCAACGCGAATAATTCGCCAATGTACAATGAATGACATAATGAAAAAATGGAGAGTAAACTTCACCACATGACGATATTGGGGGCATGAATTAAAATAACTATTATCACTCAGATGTGCTTTTTTGATGTGGACGTGAAATCAGTAAACAAATAAAAAAAATACAAAATGTAAGATGTTTTTAAATTGCTAAATGACGAAAATTCCCATAAAACAGGGCCGGACGCGTTCCCATCCAATTAAAACGAATAATTCTCCAATATACAGCTTAACTACAAATGATTTCCTCTCAACAATAACGGCGGTGGATGGTGGAGTGACTATTGGCTGAGTAATCTGGAGTCAATGGGTGTCCAAAATCCATCCAATAATTCAATATCGGACTGTTCCTCCCAAAGACAGGAAACCGATTTATGCTGAACTCAACTTTACGATTGGACTGACAGTGACTAGTCATGTGATGACATTGCTGACCACCTTGCTTATATAAAACATGGCTGAGCCTAAATCTTCAGGCAAGGCTGCAAATCAGACGGGCAGGGTGAACATCACCCAAAACCAGAATCTATCCAACATCATTAACAAGTTTCCGATACACCAAATAACACTGTGTGATATTGGATTTGAGTGTCATTTCTCGCTAATCCCATATTCTCTGGTTCTTATTCGAGCCTGCATTAGGAGTTTCTAAGTTTGATAAACATCAGACACTTCTACCAATTACATTACCATAACCTAATTCGATTACCATGACAAAAGGCATCACATCAATCAAGGCTATGAGAGATACAGAATCTCTAATTCCCTCAATTCCTGGATGATTTCAGTTCCTCATTCCTCTCTTCGCTAAAAAGAGTGTCTCAATCTCCCCTAGTTAATTAGCGCAGTGTTTTCTCCTTCCCTATCTATTAGCTGGGTATTTCTCCATTTTCCTTGTTTATTAACAGGGGAATCGCATGCGATGGCTCCCCTCCCCTACTTGATATACCCTAATTCCTCAATTCCAAAAAGATTCTTCCCGTCGTTTTTCCAGTTATGGGTTTATTCTGTTTTTCATGTGCCCAAGTTTTTCCCTCAACAGTGATACTTCTCTCTCTCTCTCTCTCTCTCTCTCTCTCTCTCTCTCTCTCTCTCTCTCTCTCTCTCTCTCTCTCTCTCTCTCTCTCTCTCTCTCTCTCAGCAAAGAGAGATCTCTCTCCTCAGATGGCATTATCTATTCCTTCTCAGAAGCCGGCTAAGATCTCTACCTTTTACAAGATCTGATCTCTCTCTCTCTCTCTCTCTCTCTCTCTCTCTCTCTCTCTCTCTCTCTCTCTCTCTCTCTTTCAACTTCAGTAATATCCCTCTCGACCCACAATCCAGTAGCATATCACCCACTTTACAGTTTCAGTTTTTTGTGGATCATTATTAAATTACACCTAATTCCCACTTAATTGTCCATAAATGCCACTTAAGCAATTCTAGCATTCCACGTCCCACCACCATCCCCACCTCCGCCTCCCATTTCCACCTCACAAACCCTCCGTCTTCCCAGTGGCTCCACAGTTCCAGAGCCATTAATCAAAAAGGGCAAAAAGCAAAGAGAAAAGTGTATCACTTACATGAGATTACTCTCCCGAAAGAGGGGCGAGTTCATGAAGGAAATGAAAAATGAACGCTGAGGCGGAGGCCGTAGCTAATATGAAACAGCTTTTCGAGCATACCAAAAAAAAACTTGCATTAAGGTTAAAGTCATACAGTGAAACGAATTAATGTACTGTAACGGAAAGTTTGTTTGAGAGAGAGAGAGACGAGAGAGAGGAGAGAGAGAGAGAGAGAAGAGAGAGAGAGAGAGAGAGAGAGATTCACATTATGACCTAATTTATTTTCATATATCATACTACATTCTATTTTGAACACACACACTAATATATATATATATATATATATATATATATATATATATATATATATATATAATAATATATATACACACACACACATATATATAATTATATTAATATATATATATGTATATATTAAAACTCAGAAAAAAATAATTTTGAAAAAGTCAACCATGACCATCATTGAATATATTCTGGTCCCAACAAACCATCGGTAACCATGTATATATTCTTATAAAACAAATACATTAAAATTTAGAGTAAGTTAAACTTAACTATCTTCGAATACATTCAGGAAAGCAGTGATACGCTGGACTAACCTCCAACACCCTACTTGCTCCAGCGCGTCTCGTCATAAAACAAAGTTAGCGGGAGGACCTCCTTTATCTCTAAAGCTAGAATCATGAGCAGCTCCTCAAGATGGAAGGATAGAGATCGAGAATATTTATTTTTTGCTTCACAGGTACTGCAGCAGGAAACCCAAATCGATAAAAAAAAAAGAAAAAAAATTATAATTTCAAACATCGTGGTGTTACCGTCTCTACGGATATTGCACACCGGTTTTCAGTACAAACCTCCTATGGTTGTCTGATAAAGCTAGAAGCCAAAATTGGTTTGAAAAGTAGAAATTGAAACTATCATTATGACGTGTTCCTCATACTCATATGGCCACGGCGAAAGGGCAGCATTGCAGCGCAAGATCTTTCGCCTTTGTTCTAAGGCAATTTCGAGCAAACTTGTGACAAGTAAACTTGATATTTGATAGTTACGAAAGGCCATTTCATTTCGCAATCCCAAAATCAGTTAAATACAGTAGATAGAAATAGAAAATCAAAGTAGAAGTAAACTAAAAACATCTCATGATATGCAAATGTAAAAATCACATCTAAATTACCTAAAAATGCGTTTCAAGCAAAATCCAGGAAATCGCTTCAAACAAACATTCCCACTAAATCGAACCTTTCAACAGCAATACATAACACGCCAAATAAACTCCAAACCACTGCTGCACTCGAAGTGATTCAAATAAATCCCAGCGAATGCAGCAGGGACACAAACGCTTTTCCTTCAGTAATAACGCTCGTGGGAATGGGAAGCGAAGACCGCCCAACCGAATCTGAAGTCAATGGATTTCCAAAACCATTCAATAATTCAATATAGGAGTTGGTGCTCAAACCGCGGAGGGCGGAGGGTGGGGGGGTGGGGGGGGAGGGAGGGGGGGACGATTCATGCACAGCAGGACTCTCTACTGTGACTGTTCGTGTGGTGTCCAGACAAGGGAACCGCTCCTTAAGGAAGCTCATATTCCACGGTGCTATAAATCATAAAATGCAGCCAAGGCGGCGGGGCAGAATTTTTTGGTGCATTCTTGTTCGTGTCCCCACGTACCCTGTGTGTGGCGTGTGTATACATACATACATATGTTATAGATCTTTATAATTATATAATATATATATATATATATATATCTATATATATTACACACACATATATACGTATATGTATATATATGATATAAATACTCGTGTATATATATACATATATAGTATATATATAATATATTTTAATTACATATACTCCCGCTGTTTATCCTCAAGGGAAAGCGATTGAAACAGCAGTCTCCCGCAGCGACTTAATATTCATAAATTCCTCATCTACCGGACACCGTCGTTCTCAAATCTCACAAAACCTCTGTTCGCTTTATTCCCGTCGAAATCCCGTCGAAGTCCGCCCAAATATAACAACATCCTGCACGGCTCTTCCGGCCCTTAATCCAATCAACTGGCGCTCTCTCCAGCCGATACCAATTAAATCTGCCCATGGCACCCTTCCTTGAAGAGCTCCAGACAGGAGTAGTTCGCGTCGATGTATCTGAGCTTTCCAAATACTTATTGTTCCACTCGCTCCCCCAATACACAACACTCCAACCTCGAGTATGGTAGAGTCTGAATCATGACTCTATAAATTACCATTGTAATACAGTAATACACACATTTATACATACACAAATATATATATATATAATATATATATATATATATGATATATAAATTAATAATTATATATATATATATTATATAATATAATTTATATATATATATAGATAGATGTGTGTGCTTATATACTCCGTAAGGTAATCTCCCTCTATACCCACAGTTTCAAGTAAATTATCGAGATATAAGTATCGACAAAGGATTGAGAAATGCGACGTTTTCGGGGAAAGTGAACGATAAATGGAAATACAAGAATAAACGACATCATAGACATCATACAGAATTTTTAGATTAATAAAATAATTTTAACTGCAGTGAAAAAAAAATTACAGAAAAATGAAAGCTAATCCATTCGCCCTCCATAGAGAGAGAGAGAGAGAGAGAGAGAGGAGAGAGAGAGAGAGACGAGGAGAGAGAGAAGGAGAGGAGAGAAGAGAGCAAAGGCTTCATAAATAACGCTACATTATATATGCCGTCAATAATTAATACACAACTCGAGGGGGGGAATCTAATCCATGGAAAATTTAAAAACACAACTTCAGATAATTGCAGCGCGAATTTTACAACACGAATTAAAACTCATCGACATAATCCAAACGTGGAATATGGCGAATCAATTAGCAAGACCTATATGTAGTATATATACTATATATAGTATAATATATATACTACATATATATACATACATATATATATATAATATATATATATATATATAGTATGTATGTATGTATGATATATATATATATATATATATATGTATATATATATATATATATATAGTATATATTATATATATATATATATATATGTATATATAATGCTGAAAAAGTTA
>NC_087221.1:36536422-36558922 GCF_015104395.2 Macrobrachium nipponense | reverse complement strand
CTCCAAAAAGGGGCTGAGCCGTGGAAATACAAGGAGGATGTTTAATGACTCGTCCTCAGACCCACTTGAACTTCTCGACTGCCGTCTAAATAAAAAAACATCAACGAGAACAAACACTTGAGGGTCGAGAAATGTCGGGATGATAATGGCGAATCTGTAGGGGGAAACGGAGAGGAGGAGGAGGAGGAGGAGGAGGAGGAGGAGGAGGAGGAGGAGGAGGAGGAGGAGGAGGAGGAGGACCTTCTTGAGAAATAGACACGAGAGGTAAACAAAAATACAAAGGTATACCAAATGCAAGATATGTTCTCGTATTAAGAAGCAATTTTTTTTCAGCTTACGGGAGGAGGAGGAGGAGGAGGAGGAGAAGGAGGAGGAGGAGGAGGAGGAGGACCTTCTTGAGAGGTAGACACGAGAGGTAAATAAAAATACAGAGGTATACAAAATGCAAGTTATGTTCTCGTTTTAAATGCAGTTTTTTTCAGCTTACGGAGGAGGAGGAGAGGAGGAGGAGGAGGAGGAGGAGGAGGAGGAGGAGGAGGAGGAGGACCTTCTTGAGAGATAGACACGAGAGATAAATAAAAAATACAAAGGTATAACAAAATGCAAGATATGTTCTCGTATTAAGAATGCAATTTTTTTATTTTCAGCTTAACGAAACATGTGAATGTAAACTGTTGGCTGGAATAAACATGGAGAAGCGTGACTTTTACCATCAACCATAACATTCGACGAATTCGAACCAATAAATACGGGAGCAAATACTAAATATATATATATATATATATATATATATATATATATATATATATATATATATATATATATATATATATATATATATATATATATATATATATATATATATTATATTATATATATATATATATATATATATATATATATACACACACTACCAAAAACCCACACAAAAACACGAAACCTTTCTCGGAAAGACCATTTTTGCTCCAGAAGAAATGAAAGTGGTTCCGGGAACATATATATATATAAATGAGTTTTCAACACAACCAGGACACTTTTAAACACACCGGGCTGTGACAGCATGACGTCCCTTCATTAAATCTACTTCATGATTGGACACTGAAATTATGCACCGTACGGAGGTGCCGAGATACTGAATGTCATCTATACCATTTGTTCATTACTTAAATCGATAAAGTCCAGTTCCAGAATCCTGGCCACTCTAAATATCATTAATGAATTATAACTGTCCTCAGCAGTACCCGGTCCCAAGGGGGAGGGGGGAGGGGGGAGGGGGGAGGGGGAGGGTGGGGGGATGGCTAGTACTTGAATCAAGTCAGCTGGGTTTCTCCGAGCCCCAGATAACTTGGAAGACCCCCCCAAAGAAAGCTACTTGGAACGAGAAGTATGACGCACGAGAGAGAGAGAGAGAGAGAGAGAGAGAGAGAGAGAGAGAGAGAGAATGGCTGGAAATGAGAGGAGATTGGTGGAAGTCAAAGTACAAGCAAGAGTGGCAGAATTTCACAGAGGCCTTTGGCGTCGCATGGTGTTGGAGACGATGATGATGATGTTGGTGATGATGGTGGAGATGATGATGATGATGATGATGATGGTGGAGATGATGTTGATGATGATGATGATGGTGATGGTGATAATGATACTGACATGGATAAAAAAAAAAACTTAGAAAAAGCGAAAGTATTTCACTAAACTTTAAATTGATTAGCAAGTGCTGGGTCACTGCGTTCCGAATTGCTTCTCATATAGCTGGCACGGATTGATAAACATCAAATCTCAATAACTCTTGATCTTGTTACAGAAAATATCTCAAAATACTTCCTAAACAGAGGTTTCGTTCAAAACTCTCATTTGTACTAAATATTCTTTTCTAAAATGAAACTATCTTCAGCAACCGTCACAATCATGGCAGAAACCAAAAGCAAGAGCTCGCAGCAAAAAAAAAAAAAAGAAAAAAAAAAATCAATCCCAAAATTCCTATCCGTTTCCAAACATGACGGGAGCTATAAAAAACTTGAAAAAATTAAGAGAGAGAGAGAGAGAGAGAGAGAGAGAGAGAGAGACGAGAGACGAGAGACGAGAGGAGAGAGAGAGAGAGAAAAAAAAAACATAACACAAAGAAATACTGGGAAAACACTGATAACTGGTTTTTTCAAATGGTATTGACGTGAATGCTTATTTTTGTCATGAAGTAGTTAAATGACTTGACTGCCAGAATCTATGGTAACGGTGCGTACGATTTCGGTTTCTTTTAGCAAGGTACATTTGAAAACTAAGCAATTCCCCGCCCACCCCACCCCCTTACCAAAATCCAAAAAGGGTCCTTCTTAAACAAATATTATATTCCCGTCTCTTACAAAATGTAAATCCCTTGTTTCAGTTCACAAGGCTCATTTTGGATAAAAACTTTTTTTTTTTTTCATCTATATACTCCTGCTACCACACACACAAACATAAACCTAGAACTAGTTGATTAATTATGACTACTAAAACTGACCTCACAACGTCTGGGTTATTGACGCCGTAATAAATTAAAATAGGAAACTAATAGATAATTAAGTAAATACATTAATATATATATTATATATATATATATAATTATATATATATATATATATCTATAATAATATATAATATATATATATATATATATCATATATAACTGAGCTGTTGTTCGTCTTCTTACTCCCACCTGGATTCCAGAGTCACACAGCCATAACTTGGCATAATTCAATCTAGGGCATATGGAGGAAGAGGAAGAGGAAGAGGAAGAGGAAGAGGAGGAGGTCGAGTGTCAGCTGCGGTTGAGGACCAGCCAAGTGATCGATCATTTGGATGAAAGGGGGTAGACCGTCTTCATGAACGAGCAGCGCTAATGGCGATGTTAACCATATAGATAACAGAGAAATAAACATTAAAAGCGAGGGTTCGGGGCGGAAAGAATATCCAATTGTTAATGAATTTTTATGTAACGAGAAAAATTCCTGCATATTAAAAAAAAAGTTAAGTGTCATTGGAAAACAGGAGGAAGACATCAATAACAATAAAAATTTACGAGTATTTGTGGGTGTCATAATGAATGATGGATTTGTATCCATAAAAACGAATATCCATTCGTAATACAGATCTATATATATCCAAGTAAACTCTAAAGCTTTAGAAACAAAGTCTTAATGGTGTGCGAGGATACAAGGATAGTGAATTCTGTTTTATCGTGGAAGTCCGTGAAATTTCTTACTTCAAGTAAGACAAATTGGCCAGTAATAAAAACCTGAATTTACAATACTATGCATCTCGTAGGTATCTAATACCTAATCCTGACAACTGAATTAAATGTACACAATAATTGTGACATAAAAGATAAATTGTGACTTAGAAGATTAATTGTTTCTTAAAAGATAAATTGTTTCTTAAAAGATAAATTGTGACTTACAAGATAAATTGTGACTTAAAGATAATAAAATAATAGAATGAACAACAATTGTGACTTGAAGATATAATAAAATAAAGAAGGAACAATTGCGACTTAATGATGAGCAACAATTGTGACAAAGATAATGAAATAATGGAATGAACAACAATTGTGACTTAAAGATAATGAAATAATGGAATGACAAACAATTGTGAATTAAAGATATAATAAAATAATAGAACAAACAATTGCGACTTAATGATGAACAACAATTGTGACTTAAAGATAATGAAATAATAGAATGAACAACAAAGTGATTTAAAGATAATGAAATAATAGAATAAACAACAACTGTGACTTAAGGATAAAGAAATAATAGAATGAACAACAACTGTGACTTAAAGATAATGAAATAATAGAATGAACAACAATTGTGACTTAAAATAATGAAATAATAGACAGATAATGAAATAATAAAATGAACAACAATTATGACTTAATGATAAATAAACAGACTTCAGCACCAAAACAAGATCCCACAAGATCCTACGAAGGATCACCGACACAAATTCCTCAAGGACAGCCCAGGATTCCTCCCAAAACAACGAGGAAATTGAGAAGCAAACAAATACACATCGAAGTGGACGACTCCTCTATTTTAGGTCCGTCTGGTGTTATTCCTGGAATTTAATTCGCCGAGGTCAACATAAACAACGGGAACTGAAACGAAACCTGGGAATGGCGGCTGACAGGAATAGTGATTGATGGAAATGATGTCTGTCAGCAACGGTTAGTGCCAAGAGAGGTTATTGCTGGGAATGAAGACTTCGGTAACTCTTGGAATTGGCGTGTATTGGAATTGGTAATTGTTGGGAATAGGCAAGCACTGCAACTAGTAATTGTTGGGAATTGGTGAGAATTGGAATTGGTAATTGTTGGGAATTGGCGTGTATTGCAGTTGGTGATTATTGGTAATTGGCGCGTATTGCAATTGGTAATTGTTGGGAATTGGCGAGTATTGCAGTTGGTAATTGTTGGGAATTGGCGATAATTGGAATGGGTCATTGTTGGGAATTGCAGCTGAGGGCGGTAATCGTTGGGAGTGTCGATTACTTGGAATAATGACTCATGATGTTCGATGATTTACGCTTAACAAACAAATAAACAAAGAAAATACACATCAGCGCATCTTCACATAAAAAATAATTTCAAAGCCTGACAAAGTAGAAAAAACAATTCCTTTAAAATGATGAAAATTTCATTTATATAAATGATACCTTCCATCCTTAAAACGTCTCACTCCAACGTTGTGTTATTATCAAAATAGTTTAACCAGACCACTGAGCTGAACATCAGCTCTCATAGGGCTGACCTCCAACGCTGTGAATATGTGACACACACACACACACACACACACACACGGACTATTTTATAAATCCGAATCTTACTTAAAACTTCCATTTGGCTGGAAATCCTATTTTCAAAATGTATGGGAGGAAGGAAAGAGTAGGGATGGGGGGACGCCCCCTATCCCTACGACTGCTCCATATATTCTGTTTGTGGTTGTACTTTTTAACTCCTGGAAACTAATCCGTGTTCTCTCTCTCTCTCTCTCTCTCTCTCTCTCTCTCTCTCTCTCTCTCTCTCTCTACGATGATCGTCTCACACATTTTACGTAGCCTTCTTTCCAAAATGCTGTAAACAACTCATGTTATTGGGAACTCTCTCTCTCTCTCTCTCTCTCTCTCTCTCTCTCAGGGATGACAGCCCCAAATCTTTTACCTATTGTCTTACGATTTACGGCCCTGGGAGCCCTCCAATAATTTGACGACGCGTCTTGCGAGAGAGAAATGACCATAAAACGCCAATATGCTCTGCCTCTTGCATCAAAGCCAACTTTCATTTCCTCTCCACCGTCATGAAATAAGAGATGAGATTTCACAATGACTTCCGCATCTTTCTCAAAACCCGCAATAATCTCGAGCTCTTCCTTTATTAAGGCTCTCTCTCGCTCCCCGTCCCAAATTGAAACATACTTCCTCATATGAAGACGGAGAGGAGAGGAGAGGAGAGAGGAGAGAGAGAGAGAGAGAGAGAGAGAGAGAGAGAGACAATTGCCATTCCTCCAACAGATGCAAGAGTTTACAGGTGTGTGTGTGTGTGTGTGTGTGTGTGTGTGTAATGTGTGGTTCCCAAATAAGACTTTTGATTATCGCATACAAAGCCCCTCTTACTATTTGTCTAATGACCTTCCTTTTCAATATCCCTACCACATCTATCCACCCCATTCTGGTATCCTTCCTTCCTTCACATATAATGACCTGACTCCTGACTGTACCGTTTCCACCAACCTGCCATCCTCCATTCTTACAATATGACCGAACCATCTCAAAATACAATGATCCGGCTTTTCACCTTATGCCTTTTTTCACTGTTTATGTGTATCTTCACATTTCTCACACTTTTTCTGCCATATGCTCCTCAACAGACAATCTATCTCTACATCCCTCACCTTATAGCTTTCAAACCCATCAAAATTCGCACTTCACTTCCACAAGGGAGAGTTGGCTCAACTCGCCCTTCACTCACAAGCTTGACTTCCACAGGCACTCGAAGCTGCTTCCCAATCTGCCGTGTCCGTCCTACAACCTTCGTTGCTCCACCTATTTTGTGAAACCGTCTCTTCTGTGACCTAACCACCGTCTGCTATGCTTATACGAAAGGATAGTGAAGGTGTTGTACGAAGCAGACAATAAAGAGATGTAAATATTAATTCCATATAAATAATAGGAAGTTGAATAAAAAAAAACAATAGCTTACAAAGGAAATGATTTATTAAACTGTTTAAACCTGACGTTGCAACACTAAAAGGTCATCCACTCGACCTTTGGATGTAAGAAATGCGGAAATGGTTTGATAAAAATGTAGGTATAATGAAAATGAGTGTTATACCTCTGATGAACGCGCAAAGGCAGAAATGTAGGTAAGTTTCCTTTGTGTTGGTTAACCGGTTTAGATCAGCTACCAGTCTGAAAAACGGTAATGCAAAAAATTTGCTTTCTAATCACTTTCACAAATACTTTTGAAATCAATTTTGCATTGGTCCAATTCTTCCCAACCCACCACAACCCTTTTATATATTGCCTTTGGAAAGATTCACTTACTTCTTTTTTTCAGGACACCTAGATTTTTCAGGATATTGTGTACTTGTTCATCAACTTTCTTTCAAACCAATCTAAATATTTTTTAACAAGTTTCGCATCCGTCCATCGATTTCCTTTTAGGAGCACAGGGGACCGGCTTGACATGTCCCACTGATTGCGTATATCTATTTCCTTTTATTTCCCTTACGTCGGCCACTTCCCTTTGATCCGTGCCGCTACAAGCTCCGGCACTTTGCACTAACAAAACCCCCCTTACTACCCAACGTTCCAAATCCCTGAGAGCGCGTAAGCGCGCACGTTAACAAACGCACTCGCACGAAAGTCCAAATCCTCTTTGCTGCGAGTCATCTTATAGTACGTACCTACCGCCTCATCAAATGAACTCATTTCCGCTCTCTCTCTCTCTCTCGCTCTCTCTCTCTCCTCCTCCTCCTCCTTCCTCCTCCTCCATCCTCCTCCTTCCTCCTCCTCCTCCTCCTCCTCCTCATCTTCAATATCACAAGTATATGTAAGTGTTTACATAATAAAAATTATGGAATGTTAGTCCATATATATAAAAGTCTAAAACTAAAAGAGGTCAACCAGATGCTTGCAGGAATGTGATCAGACTAGAGACGCTAAAGATGACGTATACAATAAGTATGTAGGCTAAGATAACATGCCGTCACCTGTAGTCATTCAATTGTTTATAAACATTAGTCCAAGCTCCCTGCTTGAGACAACTACCCCGACCTATAATTCAAACGGCCTACGTGATCTGTAGCGTGTCTCATTTTGATTGTGTGTTCGTATGAAACTATGTCATTTGTATGTATGTTCATATGTTCGAACTACTGTCTGTTCCTTCATAACTTGTAACAGAGATGGTAGACGAGCAGAACAGAGTTAGCTATCGTCATTAGAAGACCTGTACCTCTTTACCTAAGCTTTATCATGTAGAGGAATAGGATTAGCCATCATCATTGGCAGAAGCGATCAAGCTATCGTTATTAGAAGACTTGTACAATCTATCTGATCTTCAGCATGTAAAACTTCAGAAGAATACATATATATAATTCGTGTTTTTTTTTCTACAAGAACCTCATCACCATGAGTTTAACACATCGTCGTAATAACCAACAAGATAATACCGACTTCGTAAATGATCTACAAACCCCCAGACACTCCATTGAAGATGGAAGTGCAATACCAAAACCGACTTAGCGTAAGATTATCGCTGGTCTAACATTACCTCATAGGGCGCCTTATCATACAAGGCACAAGCCCTAATATTGGTGGCCAGCGTACCAGACGAACTCTACAACGTCCTACGAAGAAAAACCAGAATAATAAATCATGTTATCATAAGAAGTCAACGACGACGAAGCAACAAGATCTTCATCAACTTAGCACAGAATCTTACAAAACAGTTATCGTTTAGTGAATAACTTCAAGAAACAAAACCGACGTGTCTTTTTCCTACGGCAACGCAAGCTTCGTCTCTCATTAGAATCATTCAAGAAAAAAACATCGTTAGTGAGCGTTTCCGGCACTTCAAGAAACAAACCGAACGCGTCTGCAGCATCGGATCTTTCAAGGGCTCGAATCATCGAAACAACGCGCACGGGGGAAACTGAGGCCAAACCAGGTCATTCCGCTAAATAGAGAAGGAGGACCAAGGCCTGTGTGTCGTTATCGGAACACCGTGACTTCCCACAAAGGCAAGCTAAGTACAATTTTTTATTCATTGGAGTAACTTTGAGTGTTTCCTTTGCAGGTCGAATTTCGTTATTCCTGTGGCTGAAGTTACGAGACATTCTTATCTTTTACTTTTTTACAGAAATTATCAACATCATTGAGATTTCGCTACTGCGAGTTTTTATCTTTGAGTGTCTGTTCCAGAAGTTCTACTGAAATATCATAATCATATACTATGTTAATTTTATCATTTTGGGTGATTATTAATCCCTTACGTAACAAATCATATTAAACAGTGAATGTGCGTTTACGCAGTGGACGTCTGTATTTATACAGATGCATGGGATAGGTCGTTAAGCACCGTAGGTATTGAGACACACAAAAAAACAAGTGGAACACCCGTACAAATCTATATATTAGAGGTAACACTATTTCGGGTTCATGACAATAAATGCTCCTTTGCAAAGTCCCGCTCGCAGTTTTAGCCTTAAGACTTTTGAAGTTATATAAAATATCGAACCTCAATGACTCAACTTAACTTTAAAAATATGGCTGGATTGCAAGGAATAACATGTCTGTAAAAAACTTTCATCAGGCTAAATGGCGCTGACCAGGATTCCCTCACTATTTCAAATTTTAGCAAAGAATGAAGTACAAACAGTTAATATTGAATGCAGTAGTGATAACTTGTCTTATTAGTAATCGCTCAGTTCCTAATAGTTCGTCATTCATTGCTTTATACGTAACCAGCAACATAATGCTAAAAACACACAATACGTTGCCGATGGTTAATAAAGAGAAGGATCTTAATTATTACAAAAAGAAATAGAAACAGTAGCCCGTTCAGAATCAAACAAGCAAACTCGGTGACTGTGTCACCTAGTCAAGCGGTCAAGGTCAGTCAAAAAACTGCCGAAGTGTTCAAAGATAGCAAATTCCTTACAATAAGCGACTCTAGCAGAGGTGGGGAAAAGCGATGTTGGTTCATACATGCCATATCTTTTTTGAATTAAAAAAGGATTTTCCTATGAAACACACGACCGTATAAAGTAATCAGAGCAGGTTTTCGTTTTTTTTAATACGTAAGTTATTATAAAGTAGTGGTGGATAAAGCACCCGACTGTACGCGCCGTAAAAATTAGAATATCTTGTTGATTCCTTTAGTACACGTAATATCCATTGTATTTACGGACTCACCGTCTGTGTTCGAACTTCCCTAATGAGAAGTCCGGATAATGCGAGCGTTTACAGATACCTCTATTTTTAGTTATAAAAAACATTGATCTGTATCTAAGTGTAATTGGAAGATTCATCTAGGGGTATACAAAATATTAACTTACATCCTGCAAAATAAGGCGTTGTTTATCAAAGGGAAATCCTATAAACCTTCAAAAAAAAAAAAAAAAAAACATATTAAAATCCGTTTGAACAAAAATGAGACAGTTAATCAAATAATAACTTATATAAAGGAACTATACATTTGTCTCATAAATCGTAAACATTGTTCAAATGACCCAACAGAATTCTCCACAACCGCAGTCGCACTTTGCACGCAAAATCTCGAGAAGCATGCACCCTCGAATGTCTTAGTGTGTGTAAAAAGACTTTGCTGGGAAATGAATTTTAATCCTTCCCGACACTCTGAAATATAACGATTTCCGCGAACAAAGACCCTAGACACGGTTGACTCGCTGCAAACAAGTTAATATAGTATCCACAAAAACCTATACATATAAATATCGCATTTCTTTATTGTTGCTAACTTTTAATCCCGCCCAACCAGTCGTGGATGAATCTCTCTGATAATCTATCTAAAGTAATATACAGTAAAGTCATTCAAGCAGAGGTGATTCAGCAGAAATTTTTTTTTATCTTTTACCTGAATACCAGGAAGTTTCTCACTAGCGAGTGATCTCTGGGAAAAAACGGATGTAATTTAACACAAAATACGGTCTAAGGACAAACATAAAGCTATATACGTACCTTCGTATAGACTCTCACTGCAATTTCAAAATAGAGATAAATGACGAAGTTGAAATATGTTAGTAATAGGAGCCATTAGGAAATTCAAATAGCCCATAATAATTTTCCCTCAAAACGTCCTTACCTTACCTTACCTTACCTTACATACCTTACACTTGTTCGGGTTGCCCCAGGTCCCTCAGTGTGAGGCACCTCTAGTGTCTACCAGAGAGTTGCTAGTACATCTTCCGGTATATTTTGCATCTTCCAATCTTGGATGGTCTGGGATGCAGTTTAGATATTTGCGAGCTTATCTTAAACACATCTACGCTCACTCCTGATATATTCCTCAGATGAGCTGGCAACGCATTGAATAGACGCTGCATTATCGATGCTGGTGCGTAGTGGATTAATGTCCTGTGTGCTTTCCTTATTTTTTCCTGGTATAGTTTTGGGCACTATTAATCTACCTCTGCTTGCTCTTCTGATATTTTTAGTTCAGTTCCCTGATATTTTCTGCTATTCCTTCTATCTGTTTCCATGATGCCTGAATTATCATGTAGCGTTCTCTTCTCCTTTCTAGACTATATAATTTAAGAATTGTAGTCTTTCCCAGTAGTTAGGTCCTTAACTTCTTCTATTCTAGTTGTAAATGACCTTTGTACACTCTCTATTTGTGCAATAATCCTTTGATAGTGTGGGTACCATATCATATTGCAATATTCAAGTGGACTACGAAAATATGTTTTATACAGCTATCATGTGTTCAGCTTTTCTTGTTTTGAAGTGCGTAACAACATTCCATTTTTGCTTTACATTTTTGCCAACAGAGTTGCTATTTGATCATTGCATAACATGTTCTATCATCATCACACCAAGGTCTTTAACTGCTTCCTTATTTGTGATGGTCTCATTATTAGGTCCTTATATGCATATAGCTTTCTTTCTCTGTCTCCATAATTTTATTGATTCAAATTTATCAGAGTTAAATACCCATCCTATTTACCTCTGCCCAATCATATACTTTGTTAAGGTCTCTTTGTAGAGCGTTCCTATCTTCATCACAAGTAATTTCTCTACTTATTCTTGTGTCATCTGCGAAACTACTCACTACCGAATCTTTAACATTATTGTCTATGTCTTCAATCATAATAACAAACAGTATTGCAGCTAACACCGTACCTTGCGGCACACCGGATATTACCTTGGCTTCATTCCGTTTCTCGTCGTTTGCAATAACTATCTGTTTTTCTGTTGTGTAAAAATTCTTTTAACCATCTTCCTACTTTATCCACGATATTGTGTTTTCTAATTTTCTTCGCTAAATATTATGGTCTACTTTATCAAAAGCTTTTGCAAAGTCTAAATAAACCACATCTGTTTCATTTCCGCTTTTCATATTTTTGAATATGTTCTCACGGTGGACTAACAGTTGGGTTTGTGTACTTTTTCCGGGTACGAAAACCATGTTGTCCTTTATTAAACAAATTATTTTTTATTAAATGTTTCATAATATTTTCTTCATTACCCTTTCATACACTTTCATAATATGTGATGTTTAGACTCACAGGCCTATAATACTTGCCTCTAGTCTTGATCCACTTTTGAAAGTAGGGGTAATATATGCTAATTTGTGCTCATCATATATCTTGCCTGTATCTACACTTTGTCTTAATAATATTGCAAGTGGCTTTGCGATAGAATGAACTACTTTCTTTAACAAAATAGCAGGAATTCCATCAGGCCCTGCAGCAGCTCCATTTTTAATTTCATTAATAGCTTGACAATATCAGCTTCATTTAATATCTATGTCAGCTAAATATTCACTATTTTCATCCCTTACTTCTATATCATTAGCTTCATTATCTATTCTAGGGGTGAATTCTCTCTTATATCGTTCTGCCAGTATGTTGCAAATTTCCTTTTTTCATTCGTTAATCTCCCTTCAACTCAGAGGGCCTATTTCTATTCTTATTTGATTCATCTTCTTCGCATATGAGTATAATAGTTTGGGGTTTTGCTTGATATTTAATAGGGTTTTTTCTTCCAAGTCCCGTTTTTCATTTTCTTTTGATTGTATAATCTTTTGTTCTGCATTTTCTATCTTACTTTTTAGTTCTATAATTTCCATGCATTTTTTTCTTTTGCAAGACCTTTTTTCCACTTTCTGATTTTCTGGAACAAGATCCTTCTGTCTCTTGGTATGCATGAATGATGTTTACTTTTCTTCTTCGGTATATATTTTTCACTATTATCTCCAATATTTTATATAATATCTCCGTATTACCCTTATGTCATCACTTACGAAAATGTTATCCCCAATCTTTGTTTAATTCTCATTAAATTTCTGACCATTTTATATTTTTACTGTAGAAGTTGTACCCTTTTCCATATCCTTCCACTTTTTCATTTTCTTGCTTATCTCTATTTTCACTTGCTTTGGAATGAACTGTTAATTCTATGACATTATGGTCTGAAATACTCGCATTATAAAACTATTATTTCTTTAACATAATTCATCTCGTTCACAAATACTAGGTCTAAAGTATTTTCCTTTCTGTTGGCAGGTGATTTATTTTGTTGAATGTTGTATTCTAGTAGCATATCTAATAGCTTTTTCAAATTGCCTCTATCTTCTGCACTACTTATTAATCTCTTTTTTATATGTATAAGTACAACCACAATCTCCTATTCGTTCTTTCCATTCTACGAAAGGAAAGTTGAAGTCACCAGATAGGAGAATAGTCCAGTCCTTGTGATTTCTACATATATCATCAATTTTTCAATTATTATGTCAAACTCTTTAGTATTAGGAGGTCTATATATTACTATATTCATCAATTTTTCAGATTCAAATCTACCGCTATTAGTTCACATTCTGAGTTACTATATTTCTCATATATTTTTCCTTGTTTTTTTGTCTTTCCCAATATATGCGGTTCCCCCTTGATTCCTATTTTTTCTATCTGATCTATAAGTTTGGAACCCTTTATTTGATCATCATTCCCCAGTCTCTTGGGAATACAGTTTCACTTATATTCATTATATTCTATTTTCTTTTCATTTGGGTTAGTTCTTCTAAGTACTCTATTTTTCTTTTTGAGTTACTCGTAACTAAACCTGCGCATTCATACACTATGATGGTTTGCGTGTTTTCTCCTTCATTTAATACTGATAGTAATAAGGATTTTCCCATGTCTCTTTCTGTTCTGGTATGTTGTCTTTTTTCATTTCCAGAGAAATTCTGACATTAAAAAATCCAACTTTTCCATCCAATATTTGATCTTCCTTCATCATAATTATTAATTTTGGTGTCTGAATCTATTCTTGCAAGTTTTCGTCCGTTTCTGCAATATCCTCTTGCATAATAAAATACAGTTATTATCTCTTGAGTAGAATTTCGGAGCTGATGCTTTGAAATTTTTTGCTGACACCTCTGCATATCTCATTGGTGGTTTGCTTTTCTCTTTTACCTGATATTCTTGATTTCTCTCTTTATTTGTTTCTTTCTTATTTTGGATTTTATTACTTGGTTGGTTATTTATTTGATTATGATTCATGGCTACAGGGTGCATATATTTGCATTTTTGTCGAACTTACATCCTTTTCCTTCTTTTAGGTTTTTACACATTTTTGGATGCAGATCTCTGCAATCATCCCCATATCCATCTAAGTATGGCACATTACCATATATTTCATAGTTTTGACATATCTTAGGATGTTTGTAGTAACATCTTTCTCCAAATCTGCAATTCCCTCTTTTCAAAAGGTTGCAGATTTGTCTTTCTTGTCTATTTTTTTTTTTTTTTTTTTTTCCTCTTTCCCGTCATTTATAGATCTGGGTAGAGCCTCTTCGGGATTTGCTTTTCTGTTGTCATATCGTAATTTATTTCTTCGTAGGTATGCTGCTTTATTGCCTCATATGTAGTATCAATGAGTATCTCTGCATCCATACTTTTATCTCGTTCTTGTTTCCTTATTTTTTTCTGTCATTTCATTTTTTGTTTACTTCTCTTCCGTTTTCCTCTTCTTCTTTTTCTTCTTCTTCTTCCTCTTCCTCTTCTTCTTCATCCTCAACTATTTGTACATTCAATCTTGATTTAATAACATTGTCTATCCATGATAGACATGTTGAACAAAAAATTCTTGTATCTTTTCTCAAATCTTGTATTACCTCAGCACACTGTGGATGGGTCGGAATGTTGCATGCAGCACATGATTAGGTTTTGTGGATTGACTATGCTATACCAAACCTTACACAGTTTGCATGCTTTTGGCATCTTTTCCTAATGCATCAATTAGTATATTCACAAGATTTACCTTATTCATTTTCTTTGTCGGAATATTTTGTTGGTTTTGTATATTTTCTTTATGAGTCTCTTGATCACTTGGATTTTATTTGGAACTTCTTCAATTATTTATTTTTGCAAGATGTTTTTCATTAGATTTGTTCCAGTTTGAAGGATTATATCTTCTAATATATCTATGAATGCTTTTGTATCTTTTTGGTTAGGACTGTTGCTGATTTCATAGATGAGAAATGCCAGTTCCCTTCTGCTACCTCATCGTAGTTGTGAATCTGCTAAGCACGCCAAATTACGCCACCTTTTCCCGCAGTTGGAACTTATGCCATCTTGTTCTGATTTATAGTATTACACTTGATAAACTAACTTAGAAGACGCTTTATCCTACTATTTTCACACTAATCTTATCACCGATGTCAGTTCAGCGAACACTTCTAGATATTTCTCAAATTCTAGTCGTATGTTAAACTTGTGATATCTGTTGATTATTGTGACTTCACGCGGGTACGTCTCACCAAGCAAGATGGCTACTACGGACTTGGCGTATCTGCGTAGATTTCTGTCGCTTAAACAAGGAAAACGACTCCGATAGTTTCCAGTGCCATGTAGCGACGACATCTTCTCTGTTAGGTTAGAATAAATTTTTCACAGCTTGGACTTACTTTAAAAGCTTTTACCAGATACCATTACCTAAGTGATTGTACCTCATACACCGTTTCAACACACTCAGGGGACATTATCAATTTTTTTACGTATGCCTCCGGCTTACGTTGCACCCCAATTACAATATAGTGTTTGGAGACTTTTAGGGGATACCCTACATGCTTATATGGTTGATCTTGTAATCTTTTCTAATACCTTAGAAGTACATTCACATAAAGTAGAGCTAGTGCTACAGAGACAAAGACAAATAATCTCAGAGTAAAATATCTAAATGTGAGTTTTAAAACCGAACATGTTTATCTAGGTTTTATGTGTCTTGTCAAGGTCTTAAAGGTAAGGTGTCGGCTATTCATAACTTTCCGGTACCTATTAACGTAAAGGGGGATACGCACTTTGGCGCTGTAGTGGGGTATTACAATCGTATGTAAATATGTAACTCTTCAATCATGACAGCTCCTTTAACAGATCTTACGAAGAAGAGCGTAGATTTATTATGGTCTGAAAAGCATCAACAGGCGTTCGATATCTTAAAAGCGGAATAATGCAGCTTACCTAACTTAAAAATCCCTGATTTAAATAAGGAATTTTTTTTTTTTTCGTTTTTTTTTTTTTTTTTTTATTGCAACAGACGCCTCAGACCAAGGGGTAAGAGGGATACTACTTCAGCAATATGATAAAACAGTTCTTTCCTTATAGCTTTTAATTCACGTAAACTAAAGCCCTCTGAAAGTAAATATGCAGTAATAAGCAAGGAAGGGCTAGGTATCTTTAACTCACTAGTACATTTTAAGTTCATAATCTATGGCTATCTGATAAAAGTCCTTACTGAACATGAGTCCTTTACCGAGTTTTTTCAAAGCTTAATCACAGTCCAAAGGAACTCGGTGACAAATGATCATTCAGGTCTTTGGAGCCAAGATAAGATATCTACCTGGAAAGCAAATATCATAGCTGACGCATTATCCCGCAATCCCGCACCATACAGCAAAGAACCATTAATTAGACTAAAAGATATAGAAACATCCGTCCGGGCCTATTGTTAAAACCGTATCTAAACAAGAAAATTCCTAAAACCCAAGAGATCGTGACCATGAATATCTGGGTTGGAGCGCAGAACTGTTACAAACTGAACAAAGCAAGTGTCAACAGTGATAAGCAAAACAATAAACACCAAACAATAAACACTTCGAACGGAAACAAGGTCAGCAGCTAAGCAAAACCAATAAACACTTCGAACGGAAACAGGGTCAGCGGCTAAGCAAACCAATAAACACTTCGAGCAGAAACCCTAAAGCAAAAAATATATTTAAAGTATGTGTATCAGAATAATGTAATCAAATGTAATATTATATGTAGATCCGTGACGAGGGAAAACCCGAAGAACACAGCAGATGACTAACGACCAGGTAGTAATAATAATCTCTTTCATACCAATCGTCATAAACTGGTTGCATTCCGTCATCCAGGGTTTCCCTACTATGTCACAGAAAGCCAAATCACTGTTTTACTGGCTACAATGCTTACAGATATAAAAAAGCACATAACTAATTGTAACACGTGTCATGAAAACAAGGGATACACTAAGACACCTGTCAGTTTAGGGGCCTATCCTGTGCCAAATCAATCCTTGAAAGAATATACTTAGAATTATTAACAGAGTTACGAGTCTGACAGAGGGAAATAAACACTTCTTAGTGTTAATAGTCCTTGACACGTTATATAGAAGTAATAGCACTAAAAACAAACACCGCAATTGAGTGCATTAGGAATATTTATGAGTGCTAAATCAGTAAACATGGAATTCAACACATGATAATCTGACTCGGGTGGTGTAAATCAATAATAATCTCCATAACACGTGGTGTGAATTCCTTTCCATTAAGAAAACCAATAATATATTTTATCACCCAGAGTCAATCGGTTTGGTAGAATAACTGATAATTAAATAGGAAGTGTCAATGTCTTACGAGTTACAACTCGTGATATTGGATCCGAACTGGATTATAGCGGTTCTCGCGGTTTTAAATACCTTTATTATTTATATCTTGTATCTATAGAATTGATGCCGCTAGTAGCCTTATACGGTACGCCGCTAGAACACTTTTCCACATATTCAAGCCAACCATTAATTTATCAAATATATATAAAAAAATATATAAATAAATAAATATAAAAAAATAAAATAAATATGGATACAAGTGGAGTCAATATAATACACTTCGTAAGTAGTCGGAAGGGTTACAAATTATAATAAAAAAGGAATCACGATAAAATCAATAAGCAAAACGTAACCATAGATAATTAAATATCCAAATATATATGCGTAAAGAATTGAACTCTAACTTAAACGCTTTAGTAATGACAAATAAGCTAAAAGTTCAAACATATCCAAAATCTACTGACATATTGTCTGTCCGGTGATTTATATTCGTAGTCAATGAAAAAAAAAAATTAAATAAATAAATAAAACAAATAAAATAATAAATAAAATAAATAAAATAAAATAAAAGATATTTTAAACGTCAGGAATCTTAGAAGTGAAAATGTTATCTATGAAATAATCCTATATGAATCTTATACAGGGTGGGGCTAATAATATATAGAATTTGTATGGAAACCTTTTTCATATAGTTTGAATAAGGAATATTTAATTTAACATAATTACAATTATGCAGATTTCCAACATGAAACTATATTGTTCAATTTTGGTACTTTTTTTGTTTTTTTTCAGACATTCTTTTCGTGTGGGTCGAGTATTAAAA
The DNA here is from genome assembly GCF_015104395.2 of Macrobrachium nipponense. NCBI lineage: Eukaryota > Metazoa > Arthropoda > Malacostraca > Decapoda > Palaemonidae > Macrobrachium > Macrobrachium nipponense. Next base: position 36,540,981 of record NC_087221.1, on the reverse strand, counting down.
GATAATAAATTTATCCTAAAGTCGTATTTATTACAGCAAGTAACGTAACTCTTAGCTGGCTGAGAGCAATCTCCTGCCAAGTGACGACGTCATCATTGCCGTATCAGCATTTGTTCCTTTAAACCTCAATAATCTGCTTACACAGCTTCATCTGTGTCGTCTCTGCTTGCAAAACAGATTGACTGGAGAAAGGAATGCTTAGCCCGAACTTCTCATGGGCAAGGCAGACGTTAGGTACAAGTGTCTATCGGTATGCGCAATGCAACTTGAAATCATTTTAAAATTAATAAACAAAATAAGGAAATAGAATTTCTATAACATCAAAATGAATTAATTTTTTTTTTTGAACCTCATAGACATTTAGAAGTATCCAGTCATGGGAAAATGTCGCATTTTCTTGAAAAACCCAAAGTTTATATAGAAATTAGTTACATAGTGTGTTTTTTTTTTCGTTGCATCTCCTACCTATTAAATAAAGTTTTTAAAAATTAACCTCAGAGGATGCGCGCGAGAAAATTGAATATGAAACTTTTGTTAGGGCACATAGGATCAGATTTTATCACAACTTAATTTCAGTTAGCATAGAGAAATACAGAATCATGATTAATCTTCTCTTTGATTCTTATGTTGCCTGGCAATCTTACAAATAGCTCCGTTTTCCACTTCTTTGTCTAGTAACTTACTACCAATAATATCGAATTTTCTTTGGAATTCGTATTGATATCTGTTTATTTTTTATAATTATGGATATTTTTACAGTCATCATAGACCTGGATAGGTTCACTCATTGTTAATGCCATGGATAAAAAAGTTTGTACAGCGGACTCTTTTGAATTCCAAAATATCAGCGAATTTCATGTGGGGTTAAGTCTGGTCTAAAGGCTGGCCTCTCCCCTCCCGTATTTGGATGTTGTCTGAATTTACTTTGCCCTTGTGACAAGTATAATTTAATTTGCAGGCTGATTACAGTATCCTGCAGTACGAGAGTTTCACATCGCAACTTCAAAAAATCGTTCGTCGCAGCGGACGACTACAGTCAAGTAACAAAACGCCTACAATGTGAAAGGAATTTCATGACTTCTTCGACCGACACCGTATCTCGTCGTAATCTCGACCGACACCGTATCTCGTCGTTAATCTCGTTTTAATGCGGAATGCTCCGGCGGCTGTCGGAATCGACTACGAAAGGGACATACTTCGACAATTACGACCCGAAGGATATTCAACTCTACTTTGCTGGCGAAGGACTCGTGCTGGGGATGTTTTTTTATTCATCGCGAACGTAATCGTGTAGCTTAGGATGCAGAGAATAAGTATGAGCGCAAAAATAGAACGTTGGACCGCCAGGCAAATTTTCCCCTTGTTTTTAACCCTGTGAAATAGGCCGTTTCATTGGGCTATAGGTGGTTGTCTGGAACTGTGTAATGGACGAAAAAGTTGTTCGAACGCTAGTAAAAAGTGTAAGTAGTATAACCTCGGTCATGTATCCTATATATATAAAGTATCATGTATCCTATATATAATTGATCATAAATAACAGAGTCGAAATATATCTTTGCGTGTACGCAATAGGAATCTCTTATATAAATGATCATAAATAACAGAATCTAAATATATCTTTGCGTGTACGCAATAGGAATCTATTTAAAGTGCACATATATTAATCATAATTATATGAATCCATATACATATGTATAAACAAATCAGGTAGCCTATAATCAATCTGTTACCTTTTTTCTTACCAATATCTGCAGTTATTTATGAGTTAGTATATGAATTAATGAATCAGATATATAACAGTTAGCATAAAACATTAATATTTTATCAATTCATATATGAAATTTTTTATCAGTTAAAATATGATTTTTTATCATGTTAATCTTCCATCTATGCAATTGTCAGAGTACATTAGTATTTTCTGTAGCATATGTGTCTTAATGAAATGAAGTGAAAAACTGTATCATTATATATCACGTGATCACTATTATTTACCAATATCATTGTTTTATATTTTATACTTGAATCAATTCATGTACACCATTGAATTTATTTATTACTATAATATATATATATATATATATATATATTCACATAGTGTCTGTATCACACTCCTATAAGTCAAATGCAAGTCAAGTTTGAGTAATATTCAGTAGTTGGTTTTGGTAGCTGACCGAGCTGATGTAAGTGTTTACATAATAAAAAATATGGAATGTTAGTTCCATATATAAAAGTCTAAAAATAAAACTAAAGAGGTCAACCAGATTGCTTGCAGGAATGTGATCAGACTAGAGACGCTAAAGATGACGTATACAATAAGTATGTAGGCTAAGATAACATGCCGTCACCTGTAGTCATTCAATTGTTTATAAACATTAGTCCAAGCTCCCTGCTTGAGACAACTACCCCGACCTATAATTCAAACGGCCTACGTGATCTGTAGCGTGTCTCATTTTGATTGTGTGTTCGTATGAAACTATGTCATTTGTATGTATGTTCATATGTTCGAACTACTGTCTGTTCCTTCATAACTTGTAACAGAGATGGTAGACGAGCAGAACAGAGTTAGCTATCGTCATTAGAAGACCTGTACCTCTTTACCTAAGCTTTATCATGTAGAGGAATAGGATTAGCCATCATCATTGGCAGAAGCGATCAAGCTATCGTTATTAGAAGACTTGTACAATCATATCTGATCTTCAGCATGTAAAACTTCAGAAGAATACATATATTTTTATATTTCGTGTTTTCTACAAGAACCTCCTCACCATGAGTTTAACACATCGTCGTAATAACCAACAAGATAATACCGACTTCGTAAATGATCTACAAACCCCCCAGACCCTCAATTGAGATGGAAGTGCAATACCAACCGACTTAGCGTAAGATTATCGCTAGTCTAACATTACCTCATAGGGCGCCTTATCATACAAGGCACAAGCCCTAATATATATATGTCTGTTTCCTTGTGAAGCTACTGCATATTTCAAAATCCCTTTGTATCCCTTTATTAGGCAGGAGAATGCTTAATTCTCTCTCTCCTCTCTCTCTCTCTCAAGTCAGAGAATGCTTTTCTCTCTCTCTCTCTCTCTCTCTCTCTCTCTCTCTCTCTCTCTCTCTCTCTCCTCGCACGTTTAAAAAAATCCAACGCTGACATTTTTAAAAATCAATCAACGACTTCATCATACCCAAACCCCCACAGCCAATATTTCTTTCACGTCATGTTCCATATCCCCAGCCTCATTCCTTCTCACAACCGATATCTACCACATCCCCACGTCACCATACCCTACAGACCACAGGCGACCAATAACAAGGTAATTCAGATGTAATCTACGCTATCGGCTGCCTATTCTACCAAAGAAAGGAAGAAAAGATATTATTATTGGCCTCCATCCCGATCGCCCTACCTGTTCATATGAGCAAATGGGGAGGGGAGTAGTAGAGGGAGGGGGAAGGAGAGGTGGGAGAGAGGTGGGCAAAGGACGGAGAAGGGATATTATATATAGGCAACGGTAAGGGGAACGAGGAAGAGTACTAAAAGGGAGAATATGTAAACAGAATGTAAGCAAGAAGGCTACAAAAATAAACAGAATATGGAAACAATGTGTAAGCTATAAAAAAAAAAAAAAAAAAAAAAAAAAAAAACGAGAAAAGTAGAAATCAAAACATACGATAATTGAAGAATATGAAATTTTAGAATTTTAGAAAAGTGAAAAATATGGAAAAAATGGCTTCCATAACAGAGATGATTGAGAAAAGGAACAGGAAGCAACACAAATGCTGCCCATGTTCAAGGGATATACAAAATGGAGAATGAACAAAAGGAAGGATATCGTTACAAAAGAACAGGAATACGACAGGAAATGCTAAAAGTAGAAATTACTGAATGAGAAAACACAAAAGGAAGAGGAAGAAGAAGAAGAAGAAAAAGAAATATATGAACAGGAGGTAGAAGAAATAGACAAATAAGAATAAGAAGAAGAAGAAGAAGAAGAAGAGAGAGAGAGAGAGAGAGAGAGAGAGAGAGAGAGAGAGAGAGAGAGAGAGAGAGGAAGAAGACGAAGAAGAAGAATGAGAGAGAGAGAGAGAGAGAGAGAGAGAGAGAGAGAGGAGAAGAAGAAGAAGAAGAAGAAGAAGAAGAAGAAGAAGAGAGAGAGAGAGAGAGAGTAAAAGGTTACGGTGTGTCGTACCCTTTTGATCAATCACCGCCAGCCAGTCATCACTCCAACCTCGCGGCATTCATCCTCCTGCCAGGTGATCTGACTGCGATGCAATTGATGTCTTCCACTGACACGTCAGAGGAGTTGTTGTGGTGCTCATCAACTGAACTTCTGAAACGTCGGCTCGTCATTAGGGGACATCGTTCACCTGTTCCACGGCTCATTCTAAGAGAACTGAATGCAGAGCGTTCCCCCCACCGATTTACTTGTTGTACGAGGTACTCCTGCTGTGTCTCGAACCAGACATGGTTTTGGTTAGATTTAATTGGGAAATTGAGATTTTAAATGCAAAAACATTTACATCAATGTGTATATACGTATAAATGTATACACAGAAAA
>NC_087221.1:36508922-36531422 GCF_015104395.2 Macrobrachium nipponense | reverse complement strand
CAGCTATCAGCTCCCCCACGTTGTGACCTAATTCAATACAACGACGCCAGGGACGGACCTGAATTATGTCCATCTGGCCACACCATTGCTGAGGACTGCTGCCGCAACATTTCCCTGCCGTTTAAGCTGGGTTCTCATCTTCGCAAACAGCTGTAAGGCAGCAGGAAGGACCTACAAAACTCGCAAGCAGCTGTTGTGAAAATTCGACTCGAGAACGACTTGCAACACAAGGATAAATTTCCTGTCAGACTTGAAAAAGAAAAACTTCACATATATGACTTGGTAAAATAAGCTTCTTAATGCTTCATACACCACGAGAACTAAATACAGCAGCATCCTGAGCTGGCAAATCTTAAAAAGGCAGGGTTCCAGAAGTGTTCATCAGTGGGAAAAATGCGCTTTGTTATAATAGCAGGAAATTGAGAGGGATCAAAAGAGGTACAGTACAAATACACTTACATTATCGTAGCCCCGCCCCCCCCCCAGCCCCCACTCACGCAAAGCCAACCTGGCCACCATGCGCCAAACATTCCAAAGTTAAAACGCCATTCAAGCGTAACGGAAACTTGGATAACAAGGGAGCAGTTAACATTAAATGGCCAGAAATTTATCAAAACCACGTATAGAGTCCTGCCACGCATTGTGAATTTCCCCTGTATTCAAATACATAACGCGTTCATTGTAATGGGGTTTTCTATCTTATTTCTACCAATATTTTTAACATCCTTTCAACGGCTCTCTCTCTCTCTCTCTCTCTCTCTCGTGAAAATAAATACTAAGAAAGAAAGGAGCAACCAGTATGTCTTACAGCACCAGCTCACTAAATTATACAACAAAATGTCTCCCGCCCTTCTGCACACGATCACTCATCCTTAGTACACGCGAGATTTCTCACCGTTCCCGCTCTCCTCTAAAATAAATTCTCACTCGAGAGGCTGCTAATATAACCCAAAAGGAATTGATTATATCTTTTCCGCATCGGTGGACGTATTTCACATATCCGAATGCTAACAGCCGTAGATAATCGAATTTCTGAGGTTTCCATCAGTCGAACATTATCTTTCCACTCCCTAAACATAACCCGAGGAATTCGTTTACTTATCGCAATATCGGCTGAGCTATTATCCAATATCCTTCAAGGATATTGACTGACGCTCTCACGCTCTCTCTCTCTCTCTCTCTCTCTCTCTCTCTATAACTAACAAACTTAATTTTCATCGAGTTTTGTGGGTACTGCTTCCTTTTCTCAGAAGCCGGGGGGAACTCGAGCCATCAAAAGAAATACGAGAACCATGACCTCAAATACGAATCAAAATGACGTGAATTTATACTTTTTTTTACTCTCTCTCTCTCTCTCTTCTCTTACCCATCTTTCCCATTATCATCGTCGTGTTTTCCCTGATTTCGGAAAAAATTTCATTGCACAAGAGTTTAATAACCCGACATGAAGAGGGCAAAAATGAAGATCGCTCCGTGCGGCAAAAGGCTTCAAAATCCAAATTAAATCTCTCTCTCTCTCTCTCCTCTCTCTCTCTCTCATCTCTCTCTCTCTCTCTCTCTCTCTCTCATACACACACCCACTTGTCAGTAAAATGACTAAAATTGTTAAAAGCTCTCTCTCTCTCTCTCTCTCGCTCTCTCTCTCTCTCTCTCTCTCTCTCTCTCTCTCTCGTAGTAGCCATCTTGCTTGATGAGACGTTCCCGCGTGAAATCAGATTAATCAACAGATATCACAAGTTTAACATACGACTAGAATTTGAGAAATATCTTGAAGTGTTCGTGAACTATCGGTGATAAGATTAGTGTGAAAATAGTAGGATAAAGCGTCTTCTAAGTGTTAGTTTTTATCAGTGTAATACTGTAAATCAGAACAAGATGGCAGTAAGTTCAACTGCGGGGAAGAGATGGCGTAATTTAGCGTGTTTAGCAGATTCGCAATATGATAGGTAGCAGGAAGGGAACTGGCATTTTCTCATCTATGAAATCAGCAACAGTCCTAACCAAAAAGATACAAAAGCATTCATAGATATATTAGAAGGATATAATCCTTCAAACTGGAACAAATCTAATGAAAACTTCTTGAAAATAATTGAAGAAGTTCCAAATAAAATCCAAGTGGTCAAGAGACTCATAAAGAAATATACATAAACCAACATATTCCGACAAAGAAAAATGAATAAGGTGAATCTTGTGAATATCCTAATTGACGCATTAGGAAAAAGAATGCCAAAAGCATGCAAACTGGTGTAAGGTTGGTATAGCATTAGTCAATCCACAAAACCTAATCAGAAAATGTGCTGCATGCAACATTCCGACCATACCACAGTGTGCTGATGTAATACAAGATATGAGAAAAGATACAGAATTTTTTGTTCAACCATGTCTATCATGGATAGACAATGTTATTAAATCAAGATTGAATGTACAAATAGTTGAGGATGAGAAGAAAGAGAGAGGAAGAAGAAGAAGAAGAAGAAGAAGAGGAAAACGGAAGAGAAGTAAACAAAAATGAAATGACAGAAAAAAATAAGGAAAACAAAGAACAAGATAAAAGTATGGATGCAGAGATACTCATTGATACTACATATGAGGCAATAAAGCAGCATACCTACGAAGAAATAAATTACGATATGGCAACAGAAAAGCAAATCCCGAAGAGGCTCTACCCAGATCTACACAATGACGGGGGAAAAGAGGAAAAAATAGACAAGAAAGACAAATCTGCAACCTTTTGAAAAGAGGGAATTGCATTTGGAGAGGAAGATGTTACTACAAACATCCTGGAAGGTATGTCACAACTATGAAATATATGGTAAATGTGCATACCTAGATGGATATGGGGATGATTGCAGAGATCTGCATCCAAAAATATGCAAAAACCTAAAAGAAGGAAAAGGATGTAAGTTCGACAAAAAATGCAAATATATGCACCCTGTAGCCATGAATCATAATCAAATAAATAACCAACCAAGTAATATAATCCAAATAAGAAAGAAACAAATAAAGAGAGAAATCAAGAATATCAGGTAAAGAGAAAAGCAAACCACCAATGAGATATGCAGAGATGTCAGCAAAAAATTTCAATGCATCAGCTCCAAAATTCTACTCAAGGGATAATAACTGTATTTATTATGCAAGAGGATATTGCAGAAACGGAGAAAAATTGCAGATTCAGACACAAAATGAATAATTATGATGAAGGAAGATCAAATATTATGGAAAGTTGGATTTTTTAATGTCAGAATTTCTGGAAATGAAAAAAAAGAACAACATACCAGAACAGGAAAGAGACATGGAAAATCCTTATTACTACCAATATTAAATGAAGGAGAAAACACGCAAACCATCATAGTGATGAATGCGCAGGGTGGAGTTACGAGTAACTCAAAAAGAAAAATTAGAGTACTTAGAAGAACTAACCCAGAAATTGAAAAGAAAATAGATATAATGAATATAAGTGAAACCTGGTATTACCCAAGAGAACTGGAATGATGATCAAATAAAAGGGTTCCAAACTTATAGATCAGATAGAAAAAATAGGAATCAAGGGGGAACCGCAATATATGGGAAAGACAAAAAACAAGGAAAAATATATGAGAAATATAGTAACTCAGAATGTGAACTAATAGCGGTAGAATTTGAATCTGAAAAATTAATGAACATAGTAATATATAGACCTCCTAATACTAAAGAGTTTGACTTAATAATTGGAATAAAAAATTGGATGATATATGTAGAAATCACAAGGACTGGACTATTCTCCTATCTGGTGACTTCAACTTTCCTTTCGTAGAATGGAAAGAACGAATAGGAGATTGTGGATGTACTTATACATATAAAAAAGAGAGTAATAGTAGTGCAGAAGATAAGAGGCAATTCGAAAAGCTATTAGATATGCTACTAGAATACAACATTCAACAAATAAATCACCTGCCAACAAGAAAGGAAAATACTTTAGACCTAGTATTTGTGAACGAGGTGAATTATGTTAAAGAAATAATAGTTTATAATGCGAGTATTTCAGACCATAATGTCATAGAATTAACAGTTCATTCCAAAGCAAGTGAAAACAGAGATAAGCAAGAAATGAAAAAGTGGGAAGGATGTGGAAAATACAACTTCTACAGTAAAAATATAAAATGGTCAGAAATAAATGAAGAATTAAACAAAGATTGGGATAACATTTTCGTAAGCGATGACATAAGGGTAAATACGGAGATATTATATAAAATATTAGAGAAAATAGTGGATAAATATATACCGAAGAAGAAAAGTAAAACATCATTCATGCATACCAAGAGACAGAAGGATCTTGTTCCAGAAAATCAGAAAGTGGAAAAAAGGTCTTGCAAAAGAAAAAAATGCATGGAAAGTTATAGAACTAAAAAGTAAGATAGAAAATGCAGAACAAAAGATTATACAATCAAAAGAAAAATGAAAAACGGGAATTAGAAGAAAAACCCTATTAAATATCAAGCAAAACCCCAAACTATTATACTCATATGCGAAGAAGATGAATAAAAGAAGAATAGAAATAGGCCCTCTGAGAATTGAAGGGAGATTAACGAATGAAAAAAAAGGAAATTTAAAATGCAACATACTGGCAGAACGATATAAGAGAGAATTCACCCCTAGAATAGATAATGAAGATAATGATATAGAAGTAAGGGACGAAAATAGTGAATATCTAGCTGACATGAAATTAATGAAGCTGATATTGTGCAGGCAATTAATGAAATTAATGGAGCTGCTGCAGGGCCTGATGGAATCCCTGCTATTTTGTTAAAGAAAGTAGTTCATTCTATCGCAAAGCCACTTGCAATATTATTAAGACAAAAGTGTAGATACAGGCAAGATTTATGATGAGCACAAATTAGCATATATCACCCCTACTTTCAAAAGTGGATCAAGACTTGAGGCAGTAATTATAGGCCTGTGAGTCTAACATCACATATTATGAAAGTGTATGAAAGGGTAATGAAAGAAAAATATTATGAAACATTTAATAAAAAAATAATTTGTTTAATATAGGACAAACACGGTTTCGTACCCGGAAAAAAAGTACACAAACCCAACTGTTAGTCCACCGTGAGAACATATTCAAAAATATGAAAAGTGGAAATGAAACAGATGTGGTTTAATCTAGACTTTGCAAAGCTTTTGACAAAGTAGACCATAATATATTAGCAAAGAAAATTAGAAAACACAATATCGTAGATAAAATAGGAAGATGGTTAAAAGAATTTTTACACAACAGAAAACAGATTTAGTTATTTTGCATAGCGATGGAAATCGGATGAAACAAACCAAGGTAATATCCGGTGTGCCACAAGTACGGTGTTAGCTGCAATACTGTTTGTTATTATGATTGAAGACATAGACAGTAATGTTAAGGATTCGGTAGTGAGTAGTTTCGCTGATGACACAAGAATAAGTAGAGAAATTACTTGTGATGAAGATAGGAACGCTCTACAAAGAGACCTTAACAAAGTATATAATTGGGCAGAGGAAAATAGGATGGTATTTAACTCTGATAAATTTGAATCAATAAATTATGGAGACAGAGAAGGAAAGCTATATGCATATAGGGGACCTAATAATGAGACAATCACAAATAAGGAAGCAGTTAAAGACCTTGGTGTGATGATGAATAGGAACATGTTATGCAATGATCAAATAGCAATTCTTTTGGCAAAATGTAAAGCAAAAATGGGAATGTTGTTACGGCACTTCAAAACAAGAAAAGCTGAACAACACATGATTATGCTTTATAAAACATATGTTCGTAGTCCACTTGAATATTGCAATATGATATGGTACCCGGGACACTATCAAAAGGATATTGCACAAATAGAGAGTGTACCCCCAAAAGGTTCCTTTACAGCTAGAATAGAAGAAGTTAAGGACCTTGACTACTGGGAAAGACTACAATCATTAAAATTATATAGTCTAGAAAGGAGAAGAGAACGCTACATGATAATTCAGGCATGGAAACAGATAGAAGGAATAACAGAAAATATCATGGAACTAAAAATATCAGAAAGAGCAAGCAGAGGTAGATTAATAGTGCCCAAAACAATACCAGGAAAAATAAGGAAAGCACACAGGACATTAATCCACTACGCACCAGCATCGATAATGCAGCGTCTATTCAATGCGTTGCCAGCTCATCTGAGGAATATATCAGGAGTGAGCGTAGATGTGTTTAAGAATAAGCTCGACAAATATCTAAACTGCATCCCAGACCATCCAAGATTGGAAGATGCAAAATATACCGGAAGATGTACTAGCAACTCTCTGGTAGACATTAGAGGTGCCTCACACTGAGGGACCTGGGGCAACCCGAACGAACTGTAAGGTCTGTAAGGTCTGTAAGGTCTCTCTCATTAAGTGTAAGATGAAAGGTCTTGTCAGTAAAACGACTATAATTGTAAGAAACTCTCTCTCTCTCTCTCTCTCTCTCTCTCTCTCTCTGTGAAAACTTACCAGGCAGTCATTTACGCAACTACTGAGTTTAACAAGAAGGAAATAAAAGTAGGCAATCTGGAGTTTATGGCCTCCTTGCACGAAGAGGGCCATCATCGGGACGGCAATATTCCTTCTAACAAGTAGACTGCGAATTCCCTCGTGCTGAACCGGAGATCTGATATACGATATCTTTTACCCGATATTTAATGTCGCCATTCCATCACTTGCTGCTCTTTCAATATAGCGACACGTGAGGAGCAACGACCGTATATTGGATTGACCAATTCCTTGGGGCTTATAATTCGAGGCAGGTAGTTCTTAATTCATAGACGTCACGAGCGGCAGAGGCAAGGGATGGGTGCGCGCGCAATGTCCTACAGCTTCAAAAAATAATTTTATGATAAGCGCCCAAACGCCTCTCTGCCTACGCTATAACCAGGGACAACAACCAGGCACTGGATATATAAAAACAGATTTTCATTAAGGACACTGCTAGATAGTCTGTTTCAAGACATATCCAGCCTAACTGAACCACTTAAAAACTGTGAGCTACGTAGAATGTCCTAAATGTCGTTTGAATGCGTCAGGTTTACCAAAAGCGACACTACAAAAGAAGCAGAAATTGCCACGATCTTATCAAACTAGGAGTCAGAAACTTCGAACTCTGGATTTGCATTAACAAACTATAATTGCATAAGAAACTTATTTCAGAAAAAATGGAGGAAAGCGCTGGAGTCTAAAGTTCCGCATATCGCCCTTCATCTCATGATACAAGGGACTTCCATTATTCAAAGAATATAACTTTAGGCGCTCTCTTAATGGCAGAGCCACATAGATATTTCCCGTAAATAGAAACGAGAGGATGAAGAATTGGTCATTATAACTTTGTGAGTGACAAGGGTAGAAGTTTATAACAGTACTATGGCAAGGTGAATGACTGATTGAATTACATATCAGTTTCCTGGCGTCGCAACGAAAAACGTCACTGACAATGGGAATGTAACACCGGAAGTGTCTGTTATATTGCATTGGCAAAGTGACAAGGGCAGAGCTAATTTTTTTAACCCAAAAGTGACAGCTTCACAGAATAAAAGGATAAAAAATAAGGTAAATCAATGGTAAGGTGAATGACTGATTGAATTGCATATCAATTTTCCAGCGTCACAACGAAAATGTTAATTGAAAATGGGAATGTGACAACGGAAGTGTCTTACATAGCAATGGCAAGATGACAATGGTAAATTTCATATTACTATGGTAAATGAAAATGGGAATATGACAACGGAAGTGTCTTACATCGTAATGGCAAGGTGACAACGGTAAATATCTTACTACTATGATAATTGAAAATGGGAATATGACAACGGAAGTGCTGACAGCATCAGAGAATGAAAAGATAAAAAAAAAAAAAGTGACAAACGTGAAATAGACAGACTGACTTTTGTGAGTAATGTGGAGGCGGAATTACAAGACCAACAGATGAAGAAGAAGATTCAACGAGGAACAGATGAAATGCAAATCACATAAGAAAACTTCCAACGGGCAATTAAGAACTTCATGACGAAGGACGGGGTTGGGGGGTTGGGGGAGCTCGGAAGCTTCTTTCGCAATTAGCATATTCAAGAAATCTTTCTGCATAAAGTTGCGAGAAATAAAACGAGAGGAGACACAGTTGCACAGACATACATAAATGATAATCACATGCAATGCGTTCGTCGGTAGTAAATATATTTTCATTAGACTTGTAAATGACTTTGGGGATGAAAAGAGATCTTGCAAAATGAATAAAGAAATGGAAAAGCCCACAACGTTCTCTCTCTCTCTCTCTCTCTCTCTCTATAATATATATATATATATATAATATATATATATATAAAATATAGATATATATATATATACATACACACCCATTAATATACATATATATATATATATATATATATATATAATATATATATATATGCAAAAGTGGAAGACATCAGACATCTAGGAGGTTTACACAATGAATAAATTGTTAGAGTAGGGTGGAAAGTAAAATGGAAGAAAGAGAATATAAAAGGAGGTACTGTAAAAGGAAAGAAAGGGGTTGAAGCTAGGAGCCGCCGGCAACCTGCAAAGGTACCATAAGTAATGCCTACAGTACACGCCATGAGGTGCACTGACGGCACTAACCCGCTACGGAGACTTCTATTGACAGAGAGAGAAATGGAGAAAAAGAGAGAGAAAAATATTAAGCAATGTGCAATAGCGAGAAAGAGTGTTACAAGGAGTTACAAGGATTAGGATGTCTCAAAGACTTATCAGTACGTCCGAGGAGAGAGAGAGAGAGAGAAGTGAATGAAGATTCGTGCAGATGAGAGAGAAAGAAGGATAAAAAGGAGAGAATAGAGACGGAGAGAGAGAGAAAAAGGGATAAAAAGAAGGGAGAGAGAGAGAGTAGTGAACGATGTTCCGTAAAGAAAGAGAAAGAGAGGTAAAGAGAGCGAAAAGAGAGGTAAAGAGAGCGAGCGAGAGAGAAGTGAACGATGTTCAGCAAAGAGAGATAAAGAGAGAGAGAGCTCGATGAGGAAGAGAGAGGGGTAAGGATCAATAACGCTTCGTGATAACGGAGATGGGTAGGAGGAAAAAGAGGAGGAGGAGGAGGAGGAGGAGGAGGAGGTCAGTGTCAGTAGCAGTAGTAGAGGTTGAGAAACAAGAACATGAAACGGAGGTGTGGAACGAAGAAAAAGCTGATGAAAGTAACATGCCAAGAAATTGAGAGAGAAAAAAAATTAAAGAGACAGACAGACACAGTACCAGCAACGTAACTGAGTAGAAGCAATAACAATATGAAAAAAATAAAAATATTACACACTCACTACTTCTATTACTGTTAGCAGTAATAATAGGTATGTATGTATATATATATATTATATATATATATATATATATATATATATATATATATTACTATTATACTACTACTACTACTACTACTACTACTAACTACTACTAACTACTACTAAGAAGGAGGAGAAGAAGAAGAAGAAGAAGAAGAGGAGGAGGAGCAAAACAGCAATAAACATAATAACAACAATGATAAACGAAGAAAATGTGTAAAACATACAAAACCAAGCATAAACCGAGACTTATTACGGAGCTTCGGCAATAAAACATGTTCTTTAAAGGCATTATTCTTAAGATTCGAGGCCCATTGGAAAAAACAAATAGTGCACACACACAAACACCACACGTGGGGACGCTGAAGAGAAACAATGCGAGAGACTGAGAGAGTACAAGGGAGCCCCCAGCCCCCACACCCAACCATTGGATAGACCTGGTGCGCTTAGGGCTAACTCGGAGACTTCTAGCCTTTTTCCTTTCCTTAATGTTTTCCATGGTATTTTCCAAGGGAGTACAATGCAAGGCTTAAAACACAGACTCACACACACACGTGTGTGTGTGTGTGTATGTGTATATATATATATATGTGTGTGTGTGCACATATACATACATACATACACACACACACACACAACACACATATATATATATATATATATATATATATATATATATATATATACATTTATATTCATATATATACTTATATATATGAATATAATTGTATATATATATACATATATAATGTTTATAAATATATATAAACACACAAGTATACATAATTACACATATGTCTGTGTATTTCAATATTGTGTAACCTCAAAAGGCACTCCACTTCCGGTTTTAGGCAAGGTTAATAACCCCACAACAATCGACTAAGTACCAAGAACATAATTTACACCAAACGCCAACCGTGGCACAATGGTAATTAACGAAATGTGCCTTGCCCAGGGGGTATAGACTTGAAATCCAACTTCCAAAGAATGCTTGTTTAAACTTCCCAGTTTTTTTTCATCGCCCTGGGAGAGACGCGAACCCGCAACATCTGAGTGGCATAACGCAACGCTAAACACTATACAAAGAGCAAAGTTTTCCAGCGAATAGCATAATCGTTTCTTTGCTTTGGCTCATAAATTTGAAATGACGCTTCACAAAAGAGCGACAGTTTTTTTTTTTTTTTTTTTTTTTTTTGTTTTTTTTTTTTTTTTTTTTTTTTTTCTTAATTCAGTCCTGTCGCGAAAGGTTGACACCTGAACAAGACCTTGGTCGTTTTAAACAATCAACATAAGTGGGGGGTGACAGGACAATAATTCGACAGGGTATTTCCATTCCTTAATTGACATTTCCAAATATCTCTCTCTCTCTCTCTCCCTCTCTCTCTCTCTAACACAAATTCTCTGGAGAGAGTTTCCTACCTGAAAAATAACTATAGTGTAGTGGTCATTGTCTCTCTCTTCATAAGCACATATGCATGCATGATATACATTTAACTTGCGTACCACAAAATCACATTCTGCATTTATTCTATGTGTATATACATTTATACATACATACATACATACATATCTATGACCTTTAATAAATAGAAGAGGTAACTCCACATCTTAATCATCCATCGCTCTTAATATCTCATTTTCATAATAAGTCGGCTATACATGACTTAACACAAAATAATTATATTTACAATCTAATAACAGTTCATTTGACCGAATTTTCCACAACGTTGAAAAAAAAGGCCCCTCAGTGGCGTGATCGGTATGGTCTTGGCTTGCCACTTCGGTGGCTACGAGTTCGATTCTCGGGCATTCCACTGAGGTGTGAGAGATGTGTATTTCTGGTGACAGAAGTTCACTCTCGACGTGGTTCGGAAGTCACGTAAAGCCGTTGGTCCCGTTGCTGAAGAACCACTGGTTCCATGCAACGTAAAAACACCATACGAACAAACAAACAAACAAACAATGTTGAAAAGCGAATGGAAACATTACACGAAAATCACGAAGTTTAATTCACAATCCCATAAAGTTAATTGATCGACACTGAGAGATAAAAGGAGTCTCCATCAAAAGGACGAATTTACCATCCCTCGTTATCAAACTTATCACCAATCTGCTGCTGCTGCTGATGATGATAATGATGATGATGACGACTCGATTCCTCTCCCCACTGATAATAATATAATAATAATAATTCTCTGATCAGTCCACCAATTATCATTCGGATTAAATTCCAGTTAATTACTTTACACTCCGGTAATTATGCTAATTGTCTAACATCTCGCTTCCCTCGGCAATCATTGCATGCACATCACCGTCACTATAGTGCATTCTGTATCCCGGTAATTATTCAGCATCATCCCTCCCTCCCTCCCTCTAGCGGGGAATTATTCTGTATATATATCGGGTTTCACCAAAGGACTTGGATGTATTCTGTCCCCCTATCAATTATTGAGAACGACAGCCTCTTCGGTACCTGTGCAATAGAATGGGACAATGGGTGGCATTCCTGTATTTAACTCTGAAGGATTTAGTTGGCTGGAAGTAATCTTTTCTCTCTCTCTCTGTCTCTCTCTCCCTCTCTCTTTGGTAATTATTCTGTGTATATTACTTGATGTTCTCTACGCTGTCACAAATTGCTTCATCGTCAAATTATGTATTCCTCGTCAGGTTATGCAAACGACAATCGGCGGTTTTATAAGTTTACTGAAGAAACCAGATACGAGAAATTGGCCTGAGACATAAAAGAGAAAACGTGATATTGGCCTCTATGACAAAATGAGGAGAAAACGGGAAATTGGCCTGAGACAAAATGAGAAAAAACGGGAAATTGGCCTAATACAAAATAAAAGAGAAAACGGGAAACTGTCCTGAGACAAAAGAAAGAGAAAACGGGAAATTGGGCGGAGATAAAAGGTGGAGAAAATGGGAAAGTGGCATGAGAAAAAAGGAGGAGAAAACGAGAAATTGGCCGGAGACAAAAGAAAGAGAAAACAGGAAATTGGGCGGAGATAAAAGAAAGAGAAAACGGGAAATTGGCCCGAGACAAAAGGAGTAAACAGGAAATTGGCCTGAGACAAAAGGAGGAGAAACGGGAAATTGGCTTGAGACAAAATGAAAAGAAAACAGGAAATTGGCCAAAGACAAAAGAAAAGAGAAAACGGGAAATTGGCCTGAGACAAAAGAAAACAGAAAACGGGAAACTGAGGTGAGACAATAGGAGAAAACGGGAAATTGGTCTGATGAATCTCGCCAGCCTTCGACAAAAGAGAGGATAATAATGAGTGATCACAGTGATGAAATAATTCGGTTAAGCCGAAAAAAAGAATGAGTTAATGGAAGGCCATTCAGCCGAGTCGGATTGGCTGGAATGCAAGTAAAGCGTGAATGAGAGAACTTTACGACTGTATAAAATCAAAGAGTGACTTTACCACAGTCTAAAATCACACATTTTCTTTTATGGGAAGAAGTAAAGAATTGGTAACATTACGATCACTGCCAATAAGATTATAGTAAAATAAATTAATACATGAATTCCATGAGAAACAAAAATAAGCACATGAGAGAGAGAGAGAGAGAGAGAGAGAGAGAGAGAGAGAGAGAGAGAGAGAGAGCTGCAACTTTCATCATTTCACTACGTAATCCGGTTAGTTCCGCTTGTATCTCGCTGATTCAGGGGCAGATGCGTCCGCTTGAGATCAAAGCAATGTAATGATTAACCTAAATTCAACCTGGAATGGGAGCCTCGGATACACATTGCAACCAGGGAAGAGAAAATAGTGGAATTTAAATTACCAGCCGAAGTCCTTGACAGAATTTGCAAAGGGCCCAGAATGGCAAGACTCGAGTCTTGAGCTTATTAGGCAAGTCACAATTTTTGCTTTGATCGTATTCACTCTCCTCCAAACGCTAATTAAAATTTCATTACCTTTGTTGAGTTAGGTCGTGACTTACTATTTTCTTTGGAGAAGTCACATAACAGGAGTATAAATAAGCAAAGCAACCCATCTTGACCGAAGAGCTCTCTAACGTAAATTAGTCAAATGTCATAAGTCAAACCATATGCTAGTTTTACCAGACAACTGAGCTGAATAACAGCTCTCCTAAGGCTATTCCGAAGGATTATATATTTTTACGTGGCTAGGAACCAATTGGTTACTTAGCAACGGACCTGCAAGCTTCAAACCGCATTGAGAAATGAATTTCTATCACCAGAAATAAATTCCTCTGATTTCGCGTTGGCAGAGCGGGTAATCGAACCCGGACCCTGAGATTGGTAGTCGAGCATGCACCGACTCGTCCAACGAGGAACTAACAGTTGGGCGGGTAGGGTTGGCTAGAAATGGGTAATACAATCTAAGTCTTTGACCTAAACCTTCTCAAGTTGCTATCAAGTTTATCATCTAATATAAGGAGATTCCAAGCATTTCCAAGTAGCTGGCCTATAGGCCTTTTCAATTAGATGGCAGTTCTAAACCCTTTCAAAATAGCTGAACTCAGGGCTCTCAGAAATGGCGTCGTCCTGAAGCCCTCTAGTGTAGTTACAAAGACCTTTCAAGAAAACTGTCTTTACTGCTATACTTTCATACCTTTCAAAGAGCTTTTTCTTACTACACAACGGTTAGTGTTTAATCCCTTACACATAATTGGTCTTTATATGAAGCCTTTGACGTTTCCAGCCTCTGTAAGCCATCAAGTACATGATATAAATAAGAGCTTGCATATAATTGGCCTGAAGCTTTCTCTCGAAAGTTGCCTTTCAACCCTTCAAAACATTTCAAAGTAGCTGACTTCTAATCAATCTGTAGTGACTAAGCCTCTAAGCCTTCTAAAGTAATTGTACTCTAGGTTATCACATGAGATATTTAGTGTTAATCAAATTTTTCATTTTCTCCACATGATAACCATTACTATTATACAATGTACAGGAAAAACGTTTAAAATCCATAATGTAACATTTGTTTCCCCATTCCTCCACCCAGCACGAGACAACAGACATCCTTCGCCCTCCTTAACACCAATGATACAGCTCATCTCGGGCATATCCTTGCTTACCGAGCGCGAAGGTCCTTTGCGCAAAAATAGATGAAAAATAAATAGACCCTTCATATAAGCTGAAGCGAGGTGACTCCTCAAGTGTTAAAAAGGCCAGAGGTCGTTCCGTTGCAAATGACTTCCCAACGCAGCTTTTCTTTATTCAGAAAGAAAAAAAAAAGGGGGAAGGGAGCTTCAGAGAATCTCTCTCTTGAATCGACAAACGCCGAAGGTTAATTCCGTCCTAAAACGGCTTTGATGACTACGGCCTTCCCATCACATATGCTGATGACTGCCCTCTAAACTCCCAGGAGGAGGAGGAGGCGGAGGAGAAGGAGGAGGTATGGTGGTTGTGGTGGTAAAGGCTGGTGGAGAAGGAGGAGGAGAAGAAGGAGAAGGAGGAGATCACCAACTGCGGACAGAGTTAAGCTGTTGCACGTTTGACACTCTCTACATACACATGGGGACGACATGACCGCCTTCGACAGACGTACACGAAACCCTTTCGCTCCTGCATCGTTTCCTCAGCACCTCAAGTCAATCTCAGCCTTTGGCAGTTATCGGGGAAGAGGGATTCAGCTTTGTTTCCTTCTCGCCTCATCCCCCCGCCCCCAACACCCCCGACATGAAATGGATTTTCGGCCTGGAGATACAACAGTTGCTGAACAAAGGCCGTAGAGGAAAAGCTGGGTTGGATTCAGGAATTTCGATGAGGTCATTTCCTTTATCAGGGACACAAATCAATACGCAATGTGTCAAAGAGAAAGAGCAACATTGGACTCGCGTGCGACACACACACATACACACACGCACGCACACACATATACATATATACACATATATAAGCATAACAAGACATGCATCTTGACATAATAGATGACTTAAATTCGAACCATAGAATTTATTATATATTAACCACTTTACTCCAGCAACATTTTTAGGTGATTCATAAAACAGTGGATAAAACCTATTATTATACTCCTTCGTCTTTTAAAGTGATGTATTTTCTTTAAAGTAGAAAAACCTTCTCCAGTAACCCTTTCAAGTGATTCATTAAATAGTGGATAAAACTTACTCCTTCATCTTTTAAAGTGATATCTCTAAAAAATAAAAAATAAATAAAATAAAAATACTCGGTAACCTTTTCAAGTGATGTGTTTAACAATGGATAAAACCTTCTGCATAATCATTCAAAGTGACATTTTCAAAAGCAGAAAAATCGACTCCAGTAACCTTTACAAGTGATATCTTTAGAGGATGATAAACCCAACTCCGTAACCTTTCCAAGAGAGAATGAGTGACCTAGTATCACCTCCTCCCGAGGAAGAAGGAAGGGGCCCATCAGTCAATTTCGCTGCCACTCCCAGAGTAGCCGAGCATTGCGGACCATAAAAACGTTCACTAACTGTTGTCGACAGTCCTCCCTCCGAAAACTGCTCACTTTTCTCGGAAGTTATCGTCATTCTCCGGAGATAAAAAAAATATAAGGGAAATTTCCACCAGGCTCCGAGTATTAATTAATCCTGGACCTACCCTTATACCCGGGTGGGTAGGGTAGGGAAGGGAAGAGGGGAATGGATGGCATCATTATCTTCCTATAGTTGTAGGAGGATAGAAGAAGTGAACTCTGTTTGTAAGCTTTGCATTTATCTTTTATCTTATTTAGTTGTTTTCTCTCTCAGTTCTAATGAGACCATTGTCTGCTGAGCAAGCCTACACCAGAAGTTAATGATATTTTAGGTCTGTGCAGCATATTTGCACAATAAATAAATAAATAAATAAATTAATAAATTAAATTAAAATTAAATAAATTAATAAACACACACACACACACACACACACACACATATATATATATAATATATATATACTATATATATATATATATATATATATATGTGTGTGTGTGTGTGTGTGTGTGTGTGTGTGTGTGTGTGTGTGTGTATGTATGTGAGTGTATAAAAACCATCACAAACAAAACGTAACTTTAATGACAGATGGATCTCAATCCACTGTCAAAATTATGCCAGTACTGAATAGGAAGCTGAATAAATTATTAATACTCTCATCCATCTAATCTACACAAACTGCACTGAATTACTTTAATTTTTCTTTTTCACATTCTAAACTAACACGTACGAAGAAATCTTATGTAAGCCGCACATTATGTTAATGAGGCACTCCATATATAGAAAGAGGCTCTCTTGAGTTGCTGCAAGAGCTCGTTTTCGTGTTACGACGTTGGCGGGTGTGATTCAATTTTGATTAGCTGGGCGTGGAGGGAATTTTGCAGCCGGAATTTGGAGCGCGTCCCTACAACCTCCTTTCGAAAAAGGCGGAAGCCAATTCAGAAAAAGAACATCTAGCTTTGCTTAAGAATACATAACTGAAGGGGTAGATAAGTTCTAAACATGCATGAACAAATTTATTTATTTATTCATTCATGTATTAAGAATAAAGAATTGAAGTTCTAAATATGAAAGAACAAATTTATTTATTTATTTATTTATTTGTTTATGTATTTATTTATTTATTTATTCACTTATTTATTTATTTATTACGAATACAGAATTGAAGGGCTAGCTAAGTTCTAAATATGCATGAACAAACGTATTTATTTTTAATTAATTAATCAATCTTTTTTTCTTGCCCCAAAAGACTGGAAATCTTCCAGTTAAATCGAGTATATCAGTTGCATATAGTTCACACAATATTGTATAACTTACTGTACCCCTAAGACATGGTGGCAAGACGATTATTCTTTATTTCTATCTCCACTTACTAATGCTACCATTGAAGTTTGAAAGGAAAAAAATAATTTTTCCTTTTAAATCACCATTGTGTATTGTTACAGGTAGACGAATTAAAGCGCAACAAAATTACACATAAACGCCCCCATCTTCAAATACCTGCTGAAGGGTTTTGACAAGCCTGCTCCTGACAGAAAGTTGCCTGTCTTAATTTGTCTTGCAGGTGTCGGGGTCACCTTCCGGTTGGTCAGCCTCGATTTTCCCTCGATTAACCTTTCTCAGTCCATGAATCTGCTCCCTTTGTTCGATTTCATACCCTGGCGCTTTCTTACCCTCAACTTCGTTCTCTCAGTTCCTCATTCTCACACTCCATAATTTATCATCAGTTGCGCAGTCTTACTCCCTCCTATTGCATCATTCTCAACGCATCTCATTCCTCCATTTTCCCCAAATGCATATTCTCACACCTGTTTATATGCGAGGACTCTCCTTCTATTGCATATTCTCAAAACTCCATTCTCCGCATTTGCCTATTCTCATGCCAATTTACTTTCCTCTCTCACACTACACATTCTCAAATGCACAGCTCGCAACCCCGCAACTCACCCTCAACCCCCCCCCCTCCCCCCCTATCCTCTACGGCACATTTTCATCATCATTTTCCTTCACCCATCGAGCGCTCTCTCGCCCATGGCATAATGCCCTTCCAGTCACCTTCCTCCGCCCACTTCATCATGTATGATCATCCCTTCCATTTGCATAATTCTCTCTCTCTCTCTCTCTCTCTCTCTCTCTCTCTCTCTCTCTCTCATCCAAACACAAACCAGCTATTCAAGCCTCTCACAATTTCTTTTCAAACTCCGCACACAATACATTGTTTCAACCTGCAGGCAGATTGCAACGCCTGTCCGCCGCCCGCCACCACTTACAGCAGGCACTCATATGTATTGCAAATACGCATCCGCAGCTCACTCCCCCCCCCCCCCCCCCACCCCCCAACAACACTCCCCCAGTGCCCGCCCCCAGCCCCAAAACCCCCATGCATATTCTCCACACCTATTTTGCTCGCCGCTCTCAAACTGCATGCTGTCGCACCCTTCACTCCTGCCTAACGACATATTCCGATTCGGTCACTGTAACTCGGCACAGATTCATAATATAACTTGCTCGTGGAATATATTCGTTGCAGTTTTAAGCTTCGGTACGTGTATGCATAAGCGACTACCATTACAATTAATACATATATTCACGAGGGTCGGTAATGCGCGATGACGTGGACAAGCTCGAACGGGTAGGCAAAGCTCGTGTTCTAGTGCTGAATATACGAAGCAAAAGGTAACCAGAGTATATCTTAGTTTAACCCGACCACTGAGCTGATTAACAGCTCTCCTACGGCTGGCCCGAAGGATTAGATATTTTTACGTGGCTAGAAACCAATTGGCTACCTAGCAACGGGACCTACAGCTTATTGTGGGATCCGAACCACATTATATCGAAAAATGAATTTCTATCACCAGAAATAAATTCCTCTGTTTCCGCGTTGGCCGAGCCGAGAATCGAACTTCGGACCACCGGATTGGTAGCCGAGCGCGAAATTCACTCGTCTAACGAGGAACTAAGGTAACCAGAGGTGAGATATAAATAGATATAAATCATCAGCTATAAGGAATCGAATGTAAATCGCAAGTCTTTAAATTACAAATTACTGAATACGAACGAGTTCTAAAATAACTAACAAAATTACTTAAAATTCCCTTAACTGACCCATACACTCAAAGTCCCTAAATAGTTTTTTATCACCCCAAGTAAATTACGCACCTGATAAATTTCCCACATAATCCCTTTCCCCTGTCGAAATGGGACATTCTCATCCCCCCCCCCCCCCCCCACCGCCATAAACCATGCATTCACAATTCTCAGATCCAATCACTTTCACTCTATATTTTCAGTCTAAATTATTTTCGAAACACCGTCAGTGCCCCGATATTTCTTCTGTTGTTATTCAGCACTTTTACACAGATTCTCACTCAACATCACATTCTCAACCCCCCAAATTCATCGTTGCATATTCTCATCCCTGTCACACACAAATCCGTATTCAAACACCCTGTCACTTAACACCAACCAACTCCACTTCTCCTGAACCATTACATACTCTCCCAACATAACTAAACTTATACATACTTCCTCACCCTTCCCCCGCATACTTTCTCTCGCCCCTTCGCATACTTCCTCGCCCCCTTCCCCAACATTTGGGGCGGCCGCCCCCTCCCCGTTGCCATTCACCGAGCAGCGCTCATTCCGCGACACAATTCCTGGCAATCTTTTCTGAACAAACTTCAACTCAATATGCGTGGCTGCCTCCCCTCCCTCCTCCTCCTCCTCCTCAGACCCACCTGCAAACAGCTTCCGGCCCGACGTAATTTAGTTTCCACGGTATTCTCAAGCCCATATTTTCATTCTGCCTGTCTCAGGAGAGAGAGAGAGAGAGAGAGAGAGAGAGAGAGAGAGAGAGAGAGAGAGAGAGAGAATACTGAAGACTGACAAAATATATTAGTTTCGAAAAATAACTGGTACTGAAAACAAACCTAGCTTTAAAATACAAATGGTACTGGAAATAAACCTAGAATAAACCTAGCTTTAAAAAACAAATGGTACTGGAAATAAACTACAACTAAACCTAGCTTTAAAATACAAATGGTACTGAAATAAAACCTAGGAATAAACCTAGACTTTAAAAAACAAATGGTACAAATGGTACGGAAATAAACCTAGAATAAACTAGCTGAAAAAGCAAATGGTAGCTGGAAATAAACCTAGAATAAAACCTAGCTTTAAAAAACAAATGGTACTGGAAATAAACCTAGAATAAACCTAGCTTTAAAAAACAAATGGTACTGGAAATAAACCTAGCTTTAAAAAACAAATGGTACTGGAAATAAACCTAGAATAAACCTAGCTTTAAAAAACAAATGGTACTGGAAATAAACCTAGAATAAACCTAGCTTTAAAAAACAAATGGTACTGGAAATAAACCTAGAATAAACCTAGCTTTAAAAACAAATGGTATGGAAATAAACCTAGAATAAACTTAGCTTTAAAAAACAAATGGTACTGGAAATAAACCTAGAATAAACCTAGCTTTAAAAAACAAATGGTACTGGAAATAAACCTAGCTTTAAAAAACAAATGGTACTGGAAATAAACCTAGAATAAACCTAGCTTTAAAAAGCAAATGGTACTGGAAATAAACCTACGATAAACCTAGCTTTAAAAAACAAATGGTACTGGAAATAAACCTAAAATAAACCTAGCTTTGAAAAACAACTGGTACTAGAAATAAACCAAAAGCAAAAACAAACCTAAAATAATTAACAAACTTTCCAAAGGGATCCCCATCCAGGCAAGATCTACAACCTCAACAGACGATACAGAGAGAGAGAGAGAGAGAGAGAGAGAGAGAGAGAGAGAGAGAGAGAGAGAGAGAGAGAGATACTTCCCCGAGTTTCTGGGAAACGGAAGTCTTTGATCTCGACCTCTAATCCTGCCGTCCCAATCAGCTATTCTATTAATCATGCAGGAGATTAAGAGGATAAACGTTTCAATATGTGATGGCTGATTAAAAAAAAAAAAAAAAAAAAAAAGTAAGATCAGCTTTTCGGGAATAAATACGTACTAAATAGAAAAGTCAATCTTTGGTATTTCAGCACTATGCAATTAAAATGACACAAATGATAACCTAGCCATCAATACCTCGTGCTAATGACTAGTATGGCCCTTATCGTAAGAATCCAGATATGCAAAATGTGCAGCTTTTCTGGAATAAATACATATTAAATATAAAAGGCAATATTTGGCATATCAATACTATGCCATTAAAAATCACACGCACCAGTTATAACCTGGCCATCAAACACCCACTGATGCAAACTGTTGTGGCAGTCAAAAATGAATCATATCAATGTCAATATAAAACATAATGAACAAATATCTTCTATAATAATAATATCCGAGTGGATCTTGTTCGTCCTCTCCCGAGTGACAGTAAGGGAGGCATGACACAGCCACCCACCCCCTGCAAACCGGTCTGTTCGCTCAGTTTGGGGGCGGGGTATGTAGGGGGGAACGGCTGGGTAGGGGAGACAACCACCCTTCTCCTGCAAACTTGTTTGTCCGCCCAGGGGGAGGGGGAGGTACGTTGGGAATCGTAATGAAAATAATATACTAATACCAATTCAGCTGTTCAAAACTACTGATTGGGATCGACAGTGCGACACACGCCACAAACAAGTGAAGGGGAAGAAAGGACTTATTCTCAAGTCGAAATGTAAGTGAATGAATATCTAAAAGCCACAACACACTAAATATATGGAGGAAAAAAGCAGTTAAAAGCAGTTCTAACCTCAATCTCGTTTTTCGGTTTTCAGACAGTTTTATATTGCCAGTCAGAACGTCAAAAACGATTAGATTTATTGCCACGATTCATTGAAAATGAAGGTTATGACTGCCACTCAAAATAATCCCAGAGTACGACGACCTATCGAATTTCAGTGCGGCAGCGTCATTCTCAATCAAAATCTTCATAAAGATTTTTTTTCTGACGGTCAAAAATATTTAAGAACGACAATATTATTTAAAAAAAAAAAAGTTCAGATCAGAAAGATCATAACAATACTACAATCCGTGAAAGTGATCAGAACGACAGTCTGAAACTTTAGAAGTTGACTGCTGTTGGCAATGAAGTTTTCCAGACATACAGTATCACTGCCCGAGAGAAAATTCAGATGGAACATTACTACCGAACAAAAGAATGACTAATGGGAATCAAAACGTTCAGAATGAGAGGACAGCATTATTGTCAATTAAAAGGTTCAGAACACTCTTCTCAGTACTTCTAAACTCATCGGATCAACTTACCCAGTAATAGGAGGCTTATTACCTCAATCAAGAGCACTTCACACAAAAAGTTTCATTAATACAACTTAATCCTTTTTACCAGACATCAAGTGGAATTACATCTGAAACAAAGAATACCCAAGAAAAATCCCCACGGGAAACTTGAGTTGCCAAAGCTTCCAAGCTGCGGCAATCGTTCTCTTCTTCTGCTCTCCCTGATAATTACAATCTTCGTTGGACACGACATGGTCTTTAGATTGCCACTCCCATACGCCTCGCCATAAATAGCACCATCGCCAAATAAAAATGATTAGCAATGCAACGAGCGTTTGCGGTTATTTGTAAAAATCACTCCCGAATGCAAAATATGCCGCCCATCGATTTTTTTTCCGACAGGTGATCTAAATAATTACGTATTCGAAACACGTTAAAAATGTTTTAATGCATCAGTTAACGTATGAGCAATCAATCACCCG
>NC_087221.1:36481422-36498922 GCF_015104395.2 Macrobrachium nipponense | reverse complement strand
TTTCCTTGACAACTTGTCCCTTTAAGAAAAAAAAAAAAAAATCACCACGGCCATCATCTTTCTCTTCCCTAAACGCTACGTTTCCAACCGCGAAATTTACTATGTCAATCTATTTGTCCATTTTCACCCCACCCCTTAAAAGAAAAAACTAAAAAAATAAAAAAAAAATAAAAACTATAAAAAAAAAGACTATCTTTCATCATCAGCTCTGACCATCGCTTTGAAAGCCCTACTTTACGTGGGCCATAAATCACCAGCTCTAAATCATCTTGCCACCGAAAATATTGGTCCGGAAAGCCGTAGGAAAAAAAAAGGGAGAGAAAGAAGAGGGAATGATGAAAAGGTAGAGGGGAAGAGTGAATACATGGGTAGAGGGAGAATGTGCGAAGAGGTAATAAATGGGGAGAGTTATTGGGTGTGCAAAGAGAATATACATGGGAAGGAATATGGGAAGGAATACACGGAAAGAAGTAAATAGATAACCAGAGAGAATTTGATGGCAGAGGGCACAGATTTATACAAGGAACAGTTGGGAAGAGGGAATAAATAGGAAAAAAGGACTAGATAGACTGAGGGAAAAGATCAAACGATGGAATATTTGGGGAGATGGAACAGACGAGGAAAAGTAATGTACTTGAAGAGGAAATACACAGATAAGAGTGCATATATAGCAAGAGGAAATGAATGGGAATGCAAGGACGGAAGAATGCGAGGGAAGAGGGATAAGATGGGAAGAGGGAATACAAGGAAGAATAAATGTGCAAAGACATTAAATGATGAGAAGGTGTAAATGCGCAGAGGAAACATACAGGAAGAGGGAACACAAGGAAATAAAGAATATATGGAACAAGGAACACAAGAAAGGGAATACGTGGGAAGAATGAATGGGTGGGCAGAAAGAACAGATCAACAAAGGAGCAGATGAGACGGAATAAATGGAAAAATGGAGAGGTAAAAGATAGACGAAAGAAATAGACGGGGGATGGAATATAATGGAATGAAAAATACACCTCAGAAAAGGACTAAAAGGCCAGATGGAACAGATGGAAAGAAGCAATACATGGCAATAGGTGATAGATAGGTAAAAGGATCAGGCGTGTAAAGGGAATATATAGGAAAAAGGGAATTCACGAGCAGAGAGAACAGATAAGCAAAGAGACCAAGTGGGAAGAAAGGATGGACAGCGAATAAATGGAAATAAGCAAGACACGAGAAGAGTGAATGGATGGGCAACAGAAACAGAAGGATAAAGGATAATATATATGGAGAGGGGGAGGAATAAATGAGCAAAAAACAAAAGACTGGAGAAGAAACTGATGGGGGAAAGGAAATAGATGAGAGTCTATCATTATAGAACAGTCCATTATCCAGTCCGTTAACCCCTCAATCTGAACCATCTGCCTTAAACCATTAAGGATACATTATATGGAATGTTGGAAGTGAATTGAATTATTAATTATATAAATCAAAACCGAAGAGTTTTCCATTAACAATGAGTTTTCCATTTACAAGTGATAGCTTACTAACTGCTCAGCATCTCAAGCACACAACTGTACTACAGGGTGTCCATAAAGTCCCAGTGCCATTACAAGTATTTATTGTTTGTAGTGGCACTGGGACTTTATGGATACCCTGTACAACTACCACAATTACCTACAAATTATAAACCTCATTGAAAAACACTGCATTCACTAGTCATGCACATGGTGTTGAACTCTGAACTTTGAAGAATAGGTTATCTATCAAGCTTTTTCTGGCTTTAAACAAAAATTAACGTAATCTTCACTCCGCTTCAATTACCTCTGGAACTGAGACAAATCTTCATTTCATTCTCATTTCCTGATAATGTGATTCAGTAACTCTTACCTCGTAAGGAAAAGGTATATTAGTGATGACTAAGCTAGTCATGTTTTACCATTCAGGCACTCCGTAATCTAAATTTAAGCCACAGCCAATAACGTCACTAGCAAATTAATGTCATCCGAGCTCGTTGGCGCGCTGGAACTCGGGGCTGCTATCTCCCATACATTCCCGAGCCCCTATCTGGGGCGGACAAACAGGTTGCAGAAGGTTGGATGTGCCCCCTACCTTCCCGTCCCCATACCTACCCCGTCCCACTCGGGGCGGACAAACAGGTTTTCAGGGGGAAGTTTGGATGTCTCCCCCACCCTCCCGTTCCCATACCTACTCCCTCCACACACGGGGCGGATAAACAGGTTTGCAGAAGGTTAAATGTCTCCCCTACCCTCCTGATGCCCTAACTACCACGTTCCAACTCGGGGTGGACAAACCGGTTTGAGGGGTGTGTGTGGCTTTGTCATGTCTCCGTGGGGGAGGACAAACAAGATCCACTTGGATTTTATTGTCATAAATCGATCTTTTCCTTGGAAATGCAATGCTGCACTCATCCGTCATCGCCGTAACATTTTCAGAAATAAGTCAGACCTTATCTCTCACCGCTCTGCTGCTCCCTTCATAAATACGAGTGTGAACTTATTTTACATATTCAAATCAGTCCCGCCGGATCCATAACTTAGTGTCAACCTTATCATCCACGACATATTTCATAAACTACACTGTGCCAAGTTACCATATTCCCCAATAGACGTTAATTCACTTTCGGAAAGAAGAGAGAGAGAGAGAGAGAGAGAGAGAGAGAGAGAGAGAGAGAGAGAGAGAGATAGAAGAACTGTCGATGGAGGAAGGTGAGGAGAACTGTGGGCACGTAAAAGAAAGGTGGAGTAGAGGGGAAATGTCCATTTGGGAAGACGGTAACGAGGGGAAGATCAGTTATTGATAGTTGGAGAAGAGGGGAATTGTAGATGGAAAAGAAAAATGAGATAGAAGATGACTTCCAATGACGCTAAGGCGGAGAAAAACTGCAATCTATATTACGAAAGAAAAGTATAAGACACGAGTTCCTCGATGAAGAGGGAGTGAAAGGGGTAGGAACTACTAGGAGTTAGAATACAAAATTTAAGCCAAATGCCCAGCATTGGGCCCTATAAGGTCATTCAGAGCTGAAAGGGAGATGAACGTAAAAAGGCTTTGGAGGTGTAGCTGGAAGACAGCATCGCAGTTGCTCCATGAAACAATTCTTAGAAGGTGAAAAGTAAGATGGGCGAAAGAGAATATGAACGAAGGTACAGCAAAAGGAATTAAAGAGGTTGTATCTAGGGGCCGAGGGGGCACTGCAAAGGACCTTGAGTAATACCTACAGTACACCCTAATGAGGTACAATGACGGCCCTATTCCTCTGCAGGGAACTAAAGGAGGTAATAAGGTAAAGAAAACGGGAGCTACAGACGAAGAAAACGAAGAAGGCACAAAGAATGGGTTCAGACGAAGAAAGGGCTACCGAGAAAAAAAAAAAAAAAAAAAAAAAAAAATTGTGAAACGGATCTGCGGAAGTGGAAGCGACAATGAAGTGGGATCCTGGAAGTGGTTACGAGAAGCTTCCAAGATGAAAGCTGATTAGAGGCATAAGAGTTTGAGCGGAGATGAGAGGCATTTCGGAGGGGCTCCCTTCCCCTTCCCCTTCCCCTTCCCCTTCCCCTTCCGAGGATCATGGCAGCTGGGAGATGCGGTGAAATTCCCTTTTAAAATCAACAAAAGCTCAGGAAGAAAGATGGCTACTACGAAGACGGCTCTTCTCAAGGGTCTCTTGGAGATGCCACCTCCGCCATTGTTTTTAGTGGGAAGGTAATGCATTTTACGCGCGCATTTCGTGATACTCGTATATACTGATGGACTCCTTATGTGGAATCCCTGTCGATTAAAGTGGGTCTCTTTCGTCTCAAATATTCTTGATTTTAGCGAGCTCGCTTATAAACCCTGTATTTTTCCTTCTTATTAACAAAAGAACGATGGTCCAAAGGTACGTTACACAAGGAAGGTTAATTGGCTAAACAGTAGCTAAATGTTACTGGCTATTGGTACTTAATAACGTCAAAATAACGCAGAAAAAACAACTAATTTAGATCATGCACAAAATTGCAATAATAAAAAAAATCTTGCAGAAACTAAACAAATGAAGAAAATGGCACAACATACTAGTCTTACTGGAGAGAGAGAGAGAGAGAGAGAGAGAGAGAGAGAGAGGAGCTGGCCTTGAATAACATTGTCTCGTATTTACATCCATTATTTTGTCAGAGGATTACAATCCAATAATATCATGTTAACAAGCGCCGTTCAAACAATATTCTGTTTACCAGTTACAGTGCAAAACTATTCTTTTGATCATTAACAACCTGTAACAGTCTGTCAACATCCATCAACCAATATTATTCTGTTAAATATTTGCAACCAACAAAACTTTGCCAACCAATAATTTTCTATTAACCGATTATAACAAGTACGTATCTGTCATGGTCTTATGACCAAAAATACCCTGCGAACGACATTATATTTCAGTAATATTCTATCAATTATCAACATATAATGATATTCCGTCTACTACCTGCAATCTACGCAGTATATTTCACCAACCATCCATCTACAAAATACAATAATAAACTACTCCTCCCGATAGAAACATACGATCACAACCTACATACAACATTGAATTGAGGGATATTTCGAAAATTGTAATATGGGAGAATATTATGTTATTAAGTTATAAATCTTTTTTTTTTCCTTTCCGTTACGACACACGCCAACTGCTCACATATAAAGGGCCTGAATAACAGCATTAGCCGTCTTAATAATTATGATACTGCTTTATTAATATATTACGACGAACGCCCAGTTCCACTGGCACATGAATATGATTAAACAAGGGGTGCTGCTGCTGCTACTACTACTACTACTACTACTGCTGCTGCTGCTGCTGCTAATAATAATAATAATAATAATAATAATAATAATAATAATAATAATAATAATAACAAGCAAAGGCAACGAAGGACTTGTGGCTCGCTTTACATTTATAATAATAATAATAATAATAATAATAATAATAATAATAATAATAATAATAATAATTAATAATAATAAGGGATAAGGGATACCAACAGAACAAACTATTCGGAACCAACCAGAAAAGACTATACAGCCAACTAAGAGGGGAAGACAACCACCCAGAAATTCCTGAAGCCGAATCAAGTAAGAGACTCTGGGAAAACATATGGAGCAATCCGGTATCACATGACAAACATGCAACATGGCTCCAGGAAGTCAAGGAAGAAGAAACAGGGAGAATAAAACAAAGATTCACAGACATCACGACAGACACAGTCAGACACCAACTAAAGAAAATGCCAAACTGGAAAGCCCCAGGTCCCGATGAAGTCCATGGATACTGGCTCAAAAACTTCCAAGGCCTACACCCACGAATAGCAGAACAACTCCAGCATTGTATCTCAAATCACCAAGCAACCCAAATGGATGACCACAGGAGAACATCCTTAGTACAAAAAGACAAGAGTAAGGGAAATATAGCCAGTAACTACAGGCCTATCACCTGCCTACCAATAATGTGGAAGTTACTATCAGGTATCATCAGTGAAAGGCTATACAACTACCTAGAGGATACAAACACCATCCCCCACCAACAGAAAGGCTGCAGAAGGAAGTGTAGGGGCACAAAAGACCAGCTCCTGATAGACAAAATGGTAATGAAGAACAGTAGGAGAAGGAAAACCAACCTAAGCACGGCATGGATAGACTATAAGAAAGCCTTCGACATGATACCACACACATGGCTAATAGAATGCCTGAAAATATATGGGGCAGAGGAAAATACCATCAGCTTCCTCAGAAATACCATGCGCAACTGGAATACAATACTTACAAGCTCCTGATATTAACCTCTGCAGCAGAGGTTAATATCAGGAGAGGGATCTTCCAGGGCGACTCACTGTCCCCACTACTCTTCGTAGTAGCCATGATTCCCATGACAAAAGTACTACAGAAGATGGATGCCGGGTACCAACTCAAGAAAAGAGGCAACAAAATCAACCATCTGATGTTCATGGACGACATCAAGCTGTATGGTAAGAGCATCAAGGAAATAGATACCCTAATCCAGACTGTAAGGATTGTATCTGGGGACATCAGGATGGAGTTTGGAATAGAAAAATGCGCCTTAGTCAGCATACAAAAAGGCAAAGTAACGAGAACTGAAGGGATAAAGCTACCAGATGGGAGCAACATCAAACACATAGATGAGACAGGATACAAATACCTGGGAATAATGGAAGGAGGAGATATAAAAACACCAAGAGATGAAGGACACGATCAGGAAAGAATATAGCAGAGACTCAAGGCGATACTCAAGTCAAAACTCAACGCCGGAAATATGATAAAAGCTATAAACACATGGCAGTGCCAGTAATCAGATACAGCGCAGGAAATAGTGGAATGGACGAAGGCAGAACTCCGCAGCATAGATCAGAAACCAGGAAACAAATGACAATACACAAAGCACTACACCCAAGAGCAAATACGGACAGACTATACATAACACGAAAGGAAGGAGGGAGAGGGCTACTAAGTATAGAGGACTGCGTCAACATCGAAAACAGAGCACTGGGGCAATATCTGAAAACCAGTGAAGACGAGTGGCTAAAGAGTGCATGGGAAGAAGGACTAATAAAAGTAGACGAAGACCCAGAAATATACAGAGACAGGAGAAAGACAGAAAGAACAGAAGACTGGCACAACAAACCAATGCACGGACAATACATGAGACAGACTAAAGAACTAGCCAGCGATGACAATTGGCAATGGCTACAGAGGGGAGAGCTAAAGAAGGAAACTGAAGGAATGATAACAGCGGCACAAGATCAGGCCCTAAGAACCAGATATGTTCAAAGTATGATAGACGGAAATAACATCTCTCCCATATGTAGGAAGTGCAATACGAAAAATGAAACCATAAACCACATAGCAAGTGAATGCCCGGCACTTGCACAGAACCAGTACAAAAAGAGGCATGATTCAGTGGCAAAAGCCCTCCACTGGAGCCTGTGCAAGAAACATCAGCTACCTTGCAGTAATAAGTGGTACGAGCACCAACCTGAAGGAGTGATAGAAAACGATCAGGCAAAGATCCTCTGGGACTATGGTATCAGAACGGATAGGGTGATACGTGCAAACAGACCAGACGTGACGTTGATTGACAAAGTCAAGAAGAAAGTATCACTCAATGATGTCGCAATACCATGGGACACCAGAGTTAAAGAGAAAGAGAGGGAAAAAATGGATAAGTATCAAGATCTGAAAATAGAAATAAGAAGGATATGGGATATGCCAGTGGAAATCGTACCCATAATCATAGGAGCACTAGGCACGATCCCAAGATCCCTGAAAAGGAATCTGGAAAAACTAGAGGCTGAAGTAGCTCCGGGCCTCATGCAGAAGAGTGTGATCCTAGAAACGGCACACATAGTAAGAAAAGTGATGGACTCCTAAGGAGGCAGGATGCAACCCGGAACCCCACACTATAAATACCACCCAGTCGAATTGGAGGACTGTGATAGAGAAAAAAAAAAAAATAATAATAATAATAATATAATAAAGTAACAAGGACTGAAGGGATAAAGCTACCAGATGGGAACAACATCAAACACATAGATGAGACGGGATACAAATACCTGGGAATAATGGAAGGCGGGGATATAAAACACAAGGAGATGAAGGACATGATCAGGAAAGAATATATGCAGAGACTCAAGGCGATACTCAAGTCAAAACTCAACGCCGGAAATATGATAAAAGCCATAAACACATGGGCAGCGCCAGTAATCAGATACAGCGCAGGAATAGTGGAATGGACGAAGGCAGAACTTCGCACCATAGACGATATGACAATACACAAAGCACTACACCCAAGAGCAAATACGGACAGACTATACATAACACGAAAGGAAGGAGGGAGAGGACTACTAAACATAGAGAACTGCGTCAACATCGAGATCAGAGCACTGGGGAAATATATGACGACCAGTGAAGACGAGTCGCTCAAGAGTGCATGGGAAGAAGGACTGATAAAAGTAGACGAAGACCCACAAATATACAGAGACAGGAGAAAGACAAGCAGAACAGAGGAATGGCATAACAAACCAATGCACGGACAATACATGAGAAAGACTAAAGAACTAGCCAGCGATGACACGAGGCAATGGCTACTGAGGAGAGAGCTCAAGAAGGAAACTGAAGGAATGATAACAGCGGCACAAGATCAGGCCCTAAGAACCAGATATGTCCAAAGAACGATAGATGGAAATAACATCTCTCCCATATGTAGGAAGCGCAATACGAAAAGTGAAACCATAAACCACATAGCAAGCGAATGTTCGGCACTTGCACAGAACCAGTACAAAAAGAGGCATGATTCAGTAGCAAAAGCCCTCCATTGGAGCCTGTGCAAGAAATACCAGCTACCTTGCAGTAATAAGTGGTACGAATACCAACCTGAAGGAGTGATAGAAAACGATCAGAACAGATAGGGTGATACGTGCAAATAGACCATACGTGACGTTGATTGACAAAATCAAGAAGAAAGTATCACTCATTGATGTCGCAATACCATGGGACACCAGAGTTGAAGAGAAAGAGAGGGAAAAAATGGATAAGTATCAAGATCTGAAAATAGAAATAAGAAGGATATGGGATATGCCAGTGGAAATCGTACCCATAATCATAGGAACACTAGGCACGATCCCAAGATCTCTGAAAAGGAATCTGGAAAAACTAGAGACTGAAGTAACTCCAGGACTCATGCAGAAGAGTGTGATCCTAGAAACGGCGCACATAGTAAGAAAAGTGATGGACTCCTAAGGAGGCAGGATGCAACCCGGAACCCCACACTATAAACACCACCCAGTCAAATTAGAGGTCTGTGATAGAGCAAAAAAAAAATAATAATAATAATAGTAATAATAA
Organism: Macrobrachium nipponense; assembly: GCF_015104395.2. Taxonomy (NCBI): domain Eukaryota; kingdom Metazoa; phylum Arthropoda; class Malacostraca; order Decapoda; family Palaemonidae; genus Macrobrachium; species Macrobrachium nipponense. Next base: position 36,490,036 of record NC_087221.1, on the reverse strand, counting down.
TCGAAAAACGTTTGGTTTGGGTCGCTGATAGATAAAGATAAACGGAGAATAATTAGTCCCTTACTTTAATAATACAATGAACCAGAGAGCTATCATACAATTCTACGGGAACAATATTACACATTTCATTATACGCAACTGTAAAAATGCTTGCTAATATAATAATAATAATAATATGGGAATTTGCAATTTTCAAAATTGCAAGAATAATCCTAAATGAAATCTTCATCAACTCCCTGAGAGGATATTGTGGCATTCAATTTTGGCGGAATGTAATAACAGCATCCACATCCGCATAACCTACCTCAGTGATAACTTACTTAAGCCACGCAAGAATTTCCTGACTCGTAAAAAAAGAGAATGATGATGCGGTTAGCCCAGATAACCAAATCTCACATTAGTTTTTTTCCCACTTTTCTCCAATGTGAATAAACAAAATGAAGATATGTCACTGTATGAACAGAATGTTTCAGTCTTTCCCCTACTATGCCTGTTTATCTTAGACCTCAATAACAACTACTTGCAGCCGTTTAGACCTACGAAAACTAGTTGCAACCGTTTAGGCCTGAGAAAACAATTATTTGCAACCGGTCAGACCTAAGAAGACAACTACTTGCAGCAGTTTAGACCAAAGAAAACAGCGGTTTGAAATAGTTGAGATCTACGAAAACTATTTGCAAGCGTTTAGACCTGAGTAAGCAAATATTTGCAACCGTTTAGATCTACGAAAACAACTACTTCCAACAGTTTACACCTAAGAAAGCAACTGATTATAACTTTTAAGATCAATTGCAACAAATATTTACAACAGTTTAGACCTAAAAAGTAACTAGTTATAAGCCTTTATATCTATTGCAAATGAAGCTTGCAATAATTTCACCTTCCAAAATCCCAAGCAACAAACCTCTCTCGATCTATGTAAGTCAAGTGCGCAGGTTCTATCTCAGCTCTCGTCCAAAAAGGGAAATAGAACCAGATGTAAATAGGTTATTTATGCTGATGGCAACCTACTTGGGGTTTCTGCGTTATGAAGTCCCCATTAAGGACGCCTGATATTTTTGGGACAGTTGGGGTTTCACAAGCAAAAAAAAAAAGGGGGGGGGAGGGGGAGCGGAGGATAAAACACACACATGATAAAGTTTTTTCTTCATCTTTTGAAGGTCGTATATCATAATCGAAGTTCCTTCAATTAAATACTAATATATATATATATATATATATATATATATATATATATATATATGAATAGATAGATAGATAGATATACATATATATATATATATAATATATATTTCTATCTATCTATATCATATATAGAATATTATATAGAGATATATATATATATATATATATATATATATATATATATATATATATATATATATACGTATATATATATAGATATATATATGTGATCCTCACATCGTAGCATTCACTTCAGCATTCAGGTATCTTAGACACATATCACGAATACATATCGGGAACCTGTTATGAATTCTCTACAAATGCTTTCTAGATAGTTTTATTAATTTCTTTAGTCAGAGTAAATAAAAATCCTTTACAGCGACATTACGCAAGATTTAATTAACGTTCTAATACTGAGAGAGAGAGAGAGAGAGAGAGAGAGAGAGAGAGAGAGAGAGAGAGAGATAATATTGGTGAGGAAATAAGAGCTGAATATTCCAGCTCGCTTCGATTTCCTCTGGTCCTGTCACTGCGAAGATAGTTTGCATCCTTTATGTTATGTTGGCTTTGCTATGAAGTGCCCGCGCATGCGTGGAGTGCCTCTCGGCGAAGTGGAATAACTGGGTCTTGAGAGTGAGCAATTCCATTTTTTTATATATTAAAAAAATGCAACCCTTCATAAATCTTCGAATTTCCCGAGATCGATGGAGTTTCTTCCTCTGTCGAAAACACATGGTTCAAAGCATTACGTACATAATTCTTCCAATTCTTTTTGTCATACATTTAGACGTCTGCAACAACGGAACAGCAATGAAAGACTGAACAAAAATCTCAAAAGGATTTTTTTTTCTCAACCAAACACTTTGGAAAGAAAATTCTCTATAAAAAATAATATTGGCAAGCGTCAAATAAAAACATAAAAAATTGTCCACGGTGAATATAAGTAACGACTCCGTTCAGAAGATGCACAGCAACAAAGACTATTCAAAGAATGAAACAGACGAACGGGCACCCAGAAACAGTAAAAATACACACACGCACACACAAAATTCATTAAAGTGCCAAAACTTACATCGTTAAGAACAAACTAACTAACGATATTATCCAAAACTTCCAAACACTGTCGACACCTAATCAAGGTTGTCTGATGAATGAGGAAGTTCGCTGGACTCAGAAACTGAAGGTCAAGACAATTTTCTAATTGGGATGCTCGCGGAGCGAATTCTAAATGAAGGCTATCTATATGCAAATTAGGTATATAGCGTTATAGTAGCGTAAGTTGTTATTGCCGAAACAATAAAACAATATTACATGAAATGAAATTCTGATGGTTAGATTACGAGGGTCATCTCTCTCCACGTTCGTCAGGATGCAATACATATTAAAGAATATCCTTTAAAAATCTCCCATGAAATATTAAAGCTTATTAGGGAATAAAACGGGCAGCATTTCCTTAACAACCAGCACCAAAAAATTATGCGAATGGAATCTCCCTATCAAAACAGATGAAACAGATGCAATACTTACATATTTATGAATATGTTTAAAAATTCTCTCTTGAAAATATCAAAGCTTATTAGGAAATAAAACGGGCAACATTTCCTTGCAACCACAAAAAAAACATGCGAATGGAATTTCCCTATTAAAACAGAGCGTGAGAAAGACGAAAAGAAAACCAAATATTACTGAACTCATCTGGACCGTGGCTGCTGACTGCTTTCCGAGAGAGCTGAGGTAATCCGAAAATGCATCCCAAAACGAGCACCCAGATGTCATCGATTCCAACTTCCCGAGTTTCATCTCCCTTATGAGTCCAATTCCGGTGAGTGCTTGTGCGTGCGCACAGAAAGGGTAAAATGCTGATTAAAGGTAGCACCGTACGCCTACATGGGTATGCTTAAAGCTTTCGGAGCTCAGGGAAATTGGGCGATAACGAGATATATATATATATATATATATATATATATAATATATATATATATATATATATATATATATTAATATATAACACACAACACACACACACACCCAACCAGATAAACCATCAAAAATTAGAGAATTATAATTTTCATACCTACCGACCATACATACATACATTCATTTCGTATATATATATTTATATATATACTATATATATATATATATATATATATATATATATATATATAATATATATACACACACACACACACATATATATATATATATATATAGACTAGATACTATATATACATATATACATATATATACATATATATATATATATATATATATATATATATATATATATATATATATATATACGTATATATATATATATCTGTAAAAAAAAACTTTATACGTCAGGAGTAGGTAACAACGAGTCACAAAGTAGCCGGAGAAGCCCAGAGAGAGAGAGAGAGAGAGAGAGAGAGAGAGAGAGAGAGAGAGAGAGAGAGAGCTTTTCAACGTATAAACCGACTTCTGCGGAGCCCTTCGGAAGGGCGGACCATGAAATTCATGCAAATTGAACAGCCCTTCTTCAGATGGACAGCAATTCAGGAGGCATAAAAATCCCCGACTCCTTCCGTCAGACAACAATTCCAACGGGAATCCCCAGGGAAGGCGATGCCCCGCCTCTCGGGGGGAGTGAATAGCCTGCAGATCCTCACCTTTGTTTCGCCCGTGACGAGCAAAGGCCAAACTTAATGAAAAGCAAATTACGCGCCACCTTCAGAACACCTTCTTCAGACATGAGGTCTGGGGGCCGAGCACAATGGCAAATGAAGCTATTGAGTTCCTAATGAGCTTTTTTTTTTTTTTTGGCGCCGCGCATTTCTTTTTTCTCTTTTACATTAGTTGGCTGCAAAATAAATAAATATATAAATAAATAAATAAATAAATAAAATAATTAAATATACGAAAAAATACAATAAAATAATCAAATATGAGAAAAATAAAATAAATAAAATAGTTGGGATAAATGCAAAAAAATATATAACTAATAATAATAATAATAATAATAATAATAATAATAATAATAATAACAACAACAACATACAAATAAAATTACAGTTCTAGAACCGAAACCCTATTACTTCAGGTATGGAGTTTTTTTTTACCCCTGTACCGTGTCATTCGTTAAAGTTAAGGGGCAAATGAAGGTTCAATTCGTAAGCTGACGTATACATTTCTAATTTCTTGCCTTTTACGTTATAACACTTCAAATTTGAGACCTCCACCAAGATGATTTCATCTGATTTTTTATGTTTCCTTCTATATTTTTTCTACTACGCTATCAAGGCAGAGCTTGATAATAACACATCTAATCGACGAATACTCGACAAGTTATGGCTACAATAACAAGAATGATCATCTGTCGATAGTCAGGAGTTCAGAGCTCAGCCAACGTAAAAATAAAAAATCCACAGTTAGTCTGCTAATCACGTCAGCTGTTTCTTGGCCCACAGCCCTCTCTTCCTCAAAAGTTTCAATGAAATCCAACAAAAATCTTTGGAGATATGAACTGGATAGACACCCAAAGAGGAAGAGACTTTGTTGTTGGAAGCAAAAAGTGAGTAAAATTCTATGGCCAGCAAAAAGCGAAGAAAATTCTATGGCCAGCAAAAAGAGAAAAAAAATTCAAAAAAAAAAATTCTATGGCAGAAAACAGCGAGAACAAAAAAATTCTATGGCCAGCAAAAAGCGAGGAAAATTCTATGGCCAGCAAAAAGTGAGGAAAATTCTATGGCCAGCAAAAAGCGAGGAAAATTCTATGGCCAGCAAAAAGTGAGGAAAATTCTATGGCCAGCAAAAAGCGAGGAAAATTCTATGGCCAGCAAAAAGCGAGGAAAATTCTATGGCCATCAAAAAGTGAGGAAAATTCTATAGCCAGCAAAAAGCGAGGAAAATTCTATGGCCAGCAAAATCGAGGAAAATTCTATGGCCATCAAAAAGTGAGGAAAATTCTATGGCCAGCAAAAAGTGAGTAAAATTCTATGGCCAGCAAAAAGCGAAGAAAATTCTATGGCCAGCAAAAAGAGAAAAAAAATTCTATGGCCAGCAAAAAGCGAAGAAAATTCTATGGCCAGCAAAAAGCGAGGAAAATTCTATGGCCAGCAAAAAGTGAGGAAAATTCTATGGCCAGCAAAAAGCGAGGAAAATTCTATGGCCAGCAAAAAGTGAGGAAAATTCTATGGCCAGCAAAAAGCGTGGAAAATTCTATGGCCAGCAAAAAGCGTGGAAAATTCTATGGCCAGCAAAAAGTGAGGAAAATCTATGGCCTAAGTTTCTGCAGGAATTTTTTGGCGTTGAGAAAGTGGCTCTGTTTCTTTGTTTAGTCAATGTTCTTGATACAAGTATAGTATTTACCAAGTTAGAATCTTTTGTAGTGTCAATATGACGACAATTTTACAATATGACATGAATCTTCATTCGTATTTGTATTTACATTACAAATCTTCCTATTTATTCTATTACTTATAAAAGTAATAAAAATAGCAAGAGCATCTGAACAATAATATTATCAAAATCCACAATTATAACGTTGTCCAAACATACTAATATTTACAAAGATCTTTCCAGGATGTTCTAAGATTTATTCACAGTTTATACGGCAAATTTGTCCAGGATTTTTTATTTCAATATAATAATAATAATAATAATAATAATGACCAAGCCAACTAAATTACAAAATAATTGTAATATCAGAAGAAATGTCAACAACAACGATTATCTTCAGATTGAGAAAGAAGCCGAAGACGAAGAGCAGCCTACAACATATCTCCACTATCTTCCAAGCCATAATCACCATCCATCTCCTCTTCTTCCATTCTTCCCACCCCTCCCCCCCCCACCCCCCCCCCCTATTTCTGAGCCCGCCCATTCCATTCATCTGCCCCACCACCATTCCGCCCACCGCCACCCAACTCATCACCCGCCAACAAAGGAGTGAAGCCAAGCGTGTAGAAATTATCACAAACAGAGCTCCGCATCAGTTTAAACATCAATAAGTCTCTCTCTCTCTCTCTCTCTCTCTCTCTCTCTCTCTCTCCACCTTATCACTAAGAATAACCTCAACTTGAAATCATTATTCATCAAGATCTCTGATTCATGAACTGCATGCGATCCGATTTTTGTTGGCAGTGTATAATTTCAAAAAGAATAAAGATAAAATATGAAAAATAAAAATACATAGAATATTGCCAGTGTATAAGAAACAAAAATATATCGAATGTTGGTAGTGCATAAAAAATAAAAAATATAGTGAAAGTTGGCAGTGTATAAAAAATAAAAATATATCGAATGTTGACAGTGTATAGAAAATAAAAATATATCGAATGTTGGCAGTGTATAAAAAATAAAAATATATCGAATGTTGGCAGTGTATAAAAATTAGATAAAATATATTGAATGTTGGTAATGTATAAACAATAAAAACATATCGAATGTTGGCAGTGTATAAAATAAAGACAAAATATATCGAATATTGGGAGTGTACAAAAAATAGAAATACATCGAATGTTGGTATTGTATAAAATAAAAATAAAAATACATGGAATGTTGGCAGTGTATAAAAAATAAACATATATCCAACATTGGTAGCTTACAAAAAAATAAATAAATAAATAAAATAAAGGCAAACTATATCGAATGCATGGAGCTTCACATCCAGTACCATAAAAAGCTTTTTCATTACTATTATACAGCTAATGAATAAAACCGGTTGATGGTTAGGTTTTTTTCGCAATATATTCGTTTTTTAACCTCAAACCAAAAAAGACGCGAGAAAACAAGATTACAAGAAAAATAAGCAAAATTATAAACATTATACTGTAGTACATCAGGTATCAAGTGTACTAAAATACTGGACGGCCAATTAAGGTAAATATGGAAGCCATAAAGTTTATGGACGCAAATCTCCTGTAATACCGTAAATGCCATATATATAAGACCTCCCGACATACGGACTTGGCAATATCCCATAATAAGGCTAATGCGATAAAAGATCATATGACATGAAGACGCAGCAATCTCCCACAATATAAGCGTAAATCTAGGTAGACAAATAACCATTCTGTATTATTATTATATTATTTTTTTTTTTTTTTTTTTTTTTTTTTTTTTTTTTTTTTTTTTTTTTTTTTTTTTTTTTTTGCTCTATCACAGTCCTCTAATTCGACTGGGTGGTATTATAGTGTGGGGTTCCGGGTTGCATCCTGCCTCCTTAGGAGTCCATCACTTTTCTTACTATGTGTGCCGTTTCTAGGATCACACGTATTATTATTATTATTATCATCATTATTATTATTATTATTATTATTATTATTTTCCAATATAAATGAGAATCTAGGCATAGAAATCACCAGTCTTTCATTTTTTCTGCCTATTATTATTATTATTATTATTATTATTATTATTATTATTATTATATTATTACATTTAATTAATAATTAAATAGATATAAAAATAAAAATACAAGGAGAATTGTTTTAGGGATGCAGTCTACTAAATGAACCAATACGCTGGCCAACCTCAATAAAGGACCGTACCATGGCCACAAAAAAATATATAAATAGATAAATAAATAAATAAATAAATAAAATTTTAAAAATAAAATATAAAAAATAAATAAATAACTGCAAAAATAAATGTTAAAAATGCACCTCCATGTGGCTAACAACATAAATAAAAAAAGCAAATAAATAAAATTATAAGAAGGAAACCCGATGAGAAGTGATCACCTGCCTTCAACCTGGGCCATTTGCCGAAAAGCAAAGTCGTCCCCAAACATAACCTGGTCTTTTATTTGATGAGTCTCTCTCTCTCTCTCTCTCTCTCTCTCTCTCTCTCTCTCTCTCTCTCTCTCTTCTCCAATAGGGGAAATCACCAACAACACGGCAAACGGAACAATATACCTTAAACATCCACACCGAATCAATGTGGGGGTTGATGTGTGTGTGAGAGAGAGAGAGAGAGAGAGAGAGAGAGAGAGAGACTCATCAAATAAAAGACCAGGTTATGTTTGGGGACGACTTTGCTTTTCGGCAAATGGCCCAGGCTGAAGGCAGGTGATCACTTCTCATCGGGTTTCCTTTCTTTTAATTGTATTTATTTACATTTTCGTATTTGTTCATTATTTTATTTATTTATTTATTTACGCTAATAAAAAAAATATAATAAATAACAGTCTCTCTCTCTCTCTCTCTCTCTCTCTCAACAAGTTACACGATTTTACGACGATGGAATCAGTAAGTCCTTCAAAAGAAGACTCTCTCTCTCTCTCTCTCTCTCTCTCTCTCTCTCTCTCTCTCTGTCCAGTCAAATCACTTATAGCCATCCCCTTCTGACTCCCCCGCCCCCCGGGGTAAATTTTCTGGGAAATCTCATCCATTGACTTTGATTGCAGGTTTCCGTGTCCCGTCTCTTTCATTAAATTGCCTAATGACGA
>NC_087221.1:36471422-36476422 GCF_015104395.2 Macrobrachium nipponense | reverse complement strand
CCCAGAAATATAGAATGCAATACGTAACAAGAAAAACCTAACAGAGGGAAGCCATATATCAAAATACAGATGAAAATAAACCAGAAAGAGCAAAAATTCACGGGTGAAGTGGAGTCGAGAAAATATGCCATAAGGGTTATCAAAAAGGGACAATGTTAATCTCTCAAGCCTACCTCTACAATATATCTACCGACACACTAACCACCATTATGAATATCATCATTAATATCACTTCTAATTCAAGTTACTTCGTTATCAGTGTTCATATATCATCACAACTAACTCCGTAACCCCTTACCCGTCCCACTCCCCACACCCCCCATATATAACGATTCCCGACAAAACAAAAGAAGTCATAAACTTGAATGAATAAACACATTTCCTTAAAAAAACGGGAACAATTCCAACAAAATATTTAAAAATAGGCCATTAATCTAATTAATAAATATAAGCTTCCTTGGTAAAAAAATTAAAAAGATAAAAAATTTATTAATCTAAATAAAAAATAAAAGCTTCCTTGATAAGAAAAAAGAAAAAAGATAAAAATGTTTATGGTTAACCTAACCTAAATGAATTGAATTAAAAGCCGTCCTTGAAAAAAAATAAAAAAAAAATCCCAATAAAAAAATTCTAATTCAAATAAATAAAGACGCTTCCAACCACGAGACATCAGCCACCTCTCCCCAAACCCCAACGCCCAACGCCCCCCCCCCCCCCCAACCCCCCCCCCCCCCCCACCTTACTACAAAAAAAAAAAAAAAAAAAAAAAAAAACATGAAAAAAAAGAAGAAAAAAAACAAAAAAAAAAAAAAAACACGACTCCCGAGGAAAGTGAGAGAGGGGGAGAACGCCAAGAACACTAGAACACAGAGCCGCAAATGCGAGCCCACTACTCATTCCTATAACGGGGGAACACAAACAAAGCGCCCGTAAATGAAACCAATGAAGGAATACGAGTCCTGGCGTTCTCTCAGTAAACGATGCTGAGTGTAATGAAGCGGACTGTTATGTACCACGATGATGATGATGATGATGATTATGATGAAGCTGATGATGATGATATGTTGGGGAAAGTTGCGCCGCTCCGACAATAGAGCCTACACAGACAGTGACAATGATTCCATTAAGGCGCACACCAGCCAGGGAAGGCTAGAGAGAGAGAGAGAGAGAGAGAGAGAGAGAGAGAGAGAGAGAGCGGAGGTGAGGGTAAAGAACAAACGCAAGATAAAAACATATGAGAAATAAGAAGAGAATGATATACGAGAGAGAGAGAGAGAGAGAGAGAGAGAGAGAGAGAGAGAGAGATGCGGAGGTGAGGATAAAGAACAAACGCAAGATAAAAACAAATGAGAAATAAGAAGAGAATGATATACGAGAGAGAGAGAGAGAGAGAGAAGAGAGAGAGAGAGAGAGAACGATGTCAAGCACTAGCGAGAGAGAAACGAAAAGAGAGATGGGGTCTACATTAGCAGCGGCTTTAAAGAAGATAATGTTTTTTATACAAAAATTCAAAATCAAAACATTTACATAACATTTAAGCTTTCCACTTCATACCATTAGGATTGAAATATGACACAGCAACAGGCACGCTCAGCTCTTCAATAACCATTAAAAAAAAATTATACATCACCAAATAAATATAATTCAGACACTGGATCCTTTCCATCCAGATCTTTTCATTAACAACATTTCTTTTTTTAATGCAATATTTTTTTATTATAAGAATATTTTCTTTTCATAATTCTAAGCGTCATGCTTGATTGCATATCTATCCTTGAGATAATAATGTCTTTCAATGTTGACATACTAAGAATGCCTTTCCAATTTCGGCATACTAAGAATGCCTTTTCAATTTCGGCATACTAAGAATGGCCTTTCAATTTCGGCATACTGAGAAGGCCTTTCAATTTCGGCATACTGAGAATGTCTTTCAATTTTGGCATATTGAGAATGTCTTTCAATTTTGGCATATTGAGAATGTCTTTCAATTTTGGCAAATTGAGAATGTCTTTCAATATTGTCATATTGAGAATGTCTTTCAATATTGTCATATTGAGAATGTCTTTCAATTTTGGCATATTGAGAATGTCTTTCAATTTTGGCATATTGAGAATGTCTCAATATTGGCATATTGAGAATGTCTCAATATTGGCATATTGAGAATGTCTTTCAAGATTTTGAACTCAGGCCTAACCTGAATAAAAAAAAATCCACGGTTTCGTCTTCCGTAGCTGATTCGCATCTTAAACTGTAGAATAAAAACTTTGACTTCCATTAAATTTCTTATCCTTAAATGAACTTTCTCATAATTCTAATCAGCCATTCCAATACTATACAATCCACTATGTGGTATTAGAAACTGGAAATAATTAAAAATCATGTTTTTCACTTTAGAGAGACCTACGTGAATTGTCACAAACATCAAGAAATGCCTTGAACATCAAATCAATGAATTCATTACACAGAATTCAGGAGAGGAATAAAAAAAAAAACGACTACAAAAAATTGCTGTTGACGTTAAAAAAGGGGAATCCAAACCACACGGCACGTTTCTTTGATGACTTCCACGTCATAATTGGCCGCCCAGATTCCCCCAAAAACAACTTAACAGCAACAAAAGCCGTGCCAATAAAACGTCAGACCAAACGTGCAGTTTCATTCATCGGTGACAAAGGTGCGGATGTACAAAGTTCACCTGAAAGAGCAGGTCCCAAATGAATAAACAAATAAAAAAAACCAAACAAGCGAATGATTGTCGGTGAAACGTCTCACTTGTCTTAGATACCGATGGAATTCTTTGACATAAATATGTCCCATGATAATTAAAATATTACGTGAACCACAACACTCCTAAATTCAGAGTACAATCAATTCAGTGAAAAATTCTGTTAACAGTATTGATAAGCCGATTACTACCCGCTGGGGTGGACAAGACAGTCCAACTCAAGGGCCGGTCCCAAGTCCGGATAAACAGAGAGGGTTCTCAGGGGCCGGTCCCAAGTCCGGATAAACAGAGAGGGTTCAAGTTAGGAAGAACATCCGCTCGCAAAACAAAGGCCACGACTCGATATTAAAAGTTGACGGCCGTTGCAATGTTGACAGATATGTACTCATTTTATTTAAAAAAATTAAAAAATGGTTCGTGAAGCCTCGCGGAATTATGCTTAAACTGAAAATGCATAAGTATGCCAGGGGAAATCGGCCACACAGAATAGATTCGCCACCGAATTCAATGTTTTCAATCTTGCGTTGCTCTTCTTAGCAATCATTATGCTCTTTAATCTCTCTCAAGCCCATATTCGAAAGGTTAGAGACGGATACATCCGTCAAACATCTGCCAAACAATGGAAAGAGTCACCGAGCACTGGAAATGACGGATCTTTCCTAGATAGTGACACCCAGCAAAGATCGGGGGTCGTTATCAAGGACTAATATTTCTCGGTTGTCATTATCTCCATGCTATTTACAGTCTTTTGTTTACGTTTTTACGGTCTTGTACTAAACACGTCGCGAGGGTGGATACATACCGGATTAAAACCCCTTGGGGGGTCACTTATATATTAAAGAACCAAAATGGCTTCAGAATAAAGGAAACGATTGTTCTGTGACAGACAAGATAAGATTTCATTAAATTATTTATTAAATTCGTTTCTTCACAATTACGAGACCCTCATTTTTCCAATGATGGGTACGCACGGACTTTCATATCCAGAGAAATCGTTCGGCAACGATGACTGGTTAGTTCGATTAAGAAGCTGATTATTTCAATTATGAGAGTTTAAAGTAATTAATTTCACTAACAGAGCGAGCAAATGAAAATGGTTCTCCAATTGAGAAGCCAATCGACTGAAACAAAAAAATTCACATCAATTACGACACCAATAAATTCACCGATTAATTCAATTACATGTCCGATTTATTTAAATGAGACTCATTAACTAAAAAAAAAAAAATAAACTCGGCTAAAATACACATTAAATCAACACGCCAGACAAGCACAAACCTTTCAATCCTATCGACTCAACTCACGATTGATTAATTCAACTGTGCAGAAGACTAAGTCAACCGAAAGCCCATTTACTTCTAATATAGAGACCAATTAATTCCCCACGAAAGAGCAATAAACAAAAAAGGACAAGGTCTTCAATGACCGGAAGCGGCCATCAAATATTTGCAGAGGACAATGGTGGTGGAGGAGGGGGAGGAGGAGGGGGGAGGAGGAGTAGGGAATGGGGAGAGGAGTAGGGGGAGGGGGGGGAGGGGGAGGGGGAGGAGGAAGTAGGGGGAAGGGGGAGGTGGAGGAGAGGGGGGCTAACGACTAATATAGAGCAGGGTAGGGGTCGGTGGGCACACCGGGGGGTACTCAGTAAAGGTTATAGGAAAAAAAATAAAAAAAACTACAGCACACTAAGTCGGGTGCATTATGATGCATAGCTTTGTCGGAGGGACTACAAAAGCCAATATCGAGTAACAGTCTGCTCAAAGGTGGCGTTACAATGCTTTGTGCGACACTTTCGAAGAAGCAAAAATAGATCAGTTGTAGTTCAAATCAAATGCCTCATAGAGGGTTACCTTAAAGCACCTTCTGGAAATGGTGAATAGATTTCAAATTCGGTTGCAGAAGCAACAACAATGGTGGTATAGTAATATAAAAACAAATAATAAGGAAACTGATACAATCCTTGAAAAGAGCACACTTATGGTACGAAAACAATGTCGGTTTGAAGGGAAAATATTGCCAGCATCAAAGAAATATGTAAAAAAAAAAATAAATATATGAAATAAACATATATATATTTGGTACGAAAACAACGTCAGTTTGAAGGGAAAATATTGCCAACATCAAATAAGTAAAAAAAAATTAATTAAATAAATATATCTATTTGGAGGAAAATATAGAATGAATTACATTAATCGTAAGGAGCAGGATCTAAGAAGGGGTATATGTCGTAGAGCAAGAAAGGCAGCTGGACATCTGCAAGAGGTTTTTAAGATACGGA
>NC_087221.1:36463922-36466422 GCF_015104395.2 Macrobrachium nipponense | reverse complement strand
GAAGTACTATTTAGGCAAAATAGCAGGTTGGGACATTTTGATCCCGGTTCAAGCCCTAATTGAGAGAACAAGTTCAATTCTCTCACTTAGTTTACAGTTACAGAATATATATACATATATATATATATATATATAAATATTATATATATATTATATATATATATATATATAGATATATATATATGGTATATGTGTGTGTGTGTGTGGTGTGTGTGTGTGTATATTCTGTAACTGTAAACTAAATGAGAGAATTGAACTGTGTATATATATATATATATATATATATATATATATATATATATATATATATATATATATATGTATATATATATATATATATATATATGATATATAATATACATACACGTGTCAACTTTTCACGAGCCTTCCCAAAAGGCTTATTAATAGCGTACCCACAACTCATAGCGTATATTAATACCTCGCCTCGCCTCTCTCTCTCTCTCTCTCTCTCTCTCTCTCTCTCTCTGCTGCACCCCTGGGAGTACCACTGATGCCAATGCTAGGTTGTTCAAGGGAGGCTATACGATTTCAATGCAAAGCAGACTGTTCGTTTTGTTATCCTTTTCTAATTCGATATTCTGTTCAGTGGAAGCTTTATTTGTAAGTGACAGGAAATTAGTGTTTTTTTTTTTTCATTCTGAGTAATACTAATAATAACTGTGTGTCAATTTCAGCAACCTCTACGTCAGACAAACTAAAAAATATACATATAGTTTCTCTTATCCTTGTGAGGTTACCCAATGCGTTATTTCATAATTGAAATAAGAACATTTGTATCAATTTCCGGAACAAGAACAATCGCCTCAATTTCCGAAGTGTGCCAAAGCTCCTTTATGCTCACCAGCCTTTTGAAACGGCTTTATGTGTTTCCATTCTTACCTCTCGGACCCTGCTCCATCATGAGAGACGGAATAAATTTGCAGTTTTCGTAATTAACATTAAACCCTCTAAGTGATATATCAAAACCAAGTCGCTAAACGTACATTTTTTTACGCCAATTGTCCCATACGAAAGACCTCTCTTTTAATAATTAACACAACTAATCTTTTTACCATTTCTATTTGGAAACGAAACAGCACCACACTGATGCTTCGTCCTGACACAGACTCAATCGCTTCATAAGACGCTAAGTGATGCAGGTGAGTAGCGGAAGGTGCGAAATTCGAAATTCCTACGCCTACACAACCCAAAACTTGAAAAATCAACCCACTGAAATTTCAACTTGTTACCGCTAACCTTGTAGCATTTCAATATGCACTAAAAACCTTGGCCAACGTTTCACATCAGAGTTAAAAAAGGTGTTCACGATTGTAACATTATAATTATGAAACTAACACCTGAAAAGCAATGGTAGCACAGCAAATCAATGTCTCAATACCTACCTGATTACTAAATCATGTAATAGAACAAATGCTGCAAATAAGTAGTGACCGCTATGGCAATATATAACTAATAAACTAACCTTGAAAACAAAACGTAACACATTGATATTTCAACAGATCAATGTTGACGATTCGAAGCCCACCTGTCATGTCTCATTAACATAATTTATTAGTCGGGAAAAGTATCTTACAGAAAAAGTTTAACCAAGAAATCTTGCGTCATTTATGCATCTCATTAAGTGGAATTTTACCATATCCATGGATTTTTAACAATTAAGTAGAATTCTGTCATACCCACTGATTTTGAACAATGTGTTTTTTTTTTCTTTAAGTTATCAACATCATTACTCCCAACTGGAGCTTGAACGGAAGTACGTCTTAATAAAAAGGACTTTTTCACAAGGATTCGTCTGCTTTATTTTCCGTCTCATTACCGAGATTTTTAAACACAAATTTACGCTACATACTATTTTCCTTAATGAGATCGAGAAGTGAATTTCCACTCCACGTCACTCTGTTAACGCAAGAAGAGGCCTCTGAATACTATAATCGGCTCAATAGCCGAGACACGAATCATCACGAGGAAAAAAAAAATAGCCCTTTAGAAATGCCGAAAAAAAAAGAGACTAGAAACAATGAATGCCTTGTGACAAGTGTTCCATATCACGGACATGAAGCAACAAAAGGCCATTTCTTTAACTGGGGAAAAACGCTCACAAAAGAATCTTTCTTCTATTTTTCCCCTCTCTTTCCTTTGACAAGAACTGGGGGGGGGGGGTGGGGGGTTACGGGGGAGAGTAAAAAAACAAAAAGTGACCTACATTCAACTTTGACCTTTGCTTTCACCCCCACTAATTTCCCCGTGACGTTCAGATTCCGAAATTTTCCTCCCGAGAGTCGTTTACTCTCTCTCTCTCTCTCTCTCTCTCTCTCTCTCTCTCTCTCTCTCTCTCTCTCTCTCTCAGATGTACCCTCTTAATAGGTTGATTCAAGGGAGACCAATCACAAGTCAATGCAGTTCCACTTCGAAGAGAACCAGTTCGTCAGGTCAACCGGGGACGAGAAATGAGATCGAAAATGAATGTTGTGGCAAGATC
>NC_087221.1:36448922-36458922 GCF_015104395.2 Macrobrachium nipponense | reverse complement strand
TGTATATATATATATCTCAAATATATCAAATTCGTGATCTGATTATCACAAATCACTACAGGTGAAAAAATAGACACTGGATGTTTGTCCATACTGTCCCTTATATATATATATATATATATATATATATATATATATATATATATAATACATATATATATATATATATATATATTATACTATATATATATATACCGTGATTTCTACCGCCGCCTTCGTTAATGGCTTGTAAATGACGCTGAAACCTGGTCTCATTCTTTTCACCTATAGTGACGTGGTATATATACTTATAGAGTTTTTCAACGGATCTTCACAAGAGGACCTATACACAGAGGTAGAAATTTCAAGAGATCTTCAAGAGGACCTATATATATTCACAGAGGTCGAAATTTACTTTATATCTGTTAGGGTGACAATCAAATGAACATACAGAAGCGTGGATATAATCTATTAACATCAAATTAGAAATAAGAGGTGAGGGGACATCCTTAAAATCTATGCATCTTACATATTTCTTTTGAAATGAAAGAATTTCTTTTGAAATGAAAAATGAAAGGATCAAGTCTAAAAGGTCTTGAAAGAGTTAATTATATTTCTACGTAAGTTTTCTTTTAAGCAGTAATATTGCTTTCCTGTACATCATTAAGAGTCTAACATTATTAGAAAACTGTCTTCATGAAAAACATAATCCAACTCGCAAAAGAATAATGGTGCCCGACAACAGGAGGAGAATATTACCAACAGATGCCTCAACAAATAACCAAGGAATCCAATAACCCAGTGTTCGTAATGACACCCAGAAAGCAATCAAAATCATAGGGGCAATAGGTCAACTATATATTCAACGCTGCTCTTTCTTTCTGTTATTCTTCACTATGTTATTAATATTTGGTGTACACACACACACACACACACACACACACACACACACACACACACACACATATATATATATATATATATGTGTGTGTGTGTGTGTGTGTATATATATTTATATACCATATACATATAGTATATATATATATATATATATATATATATATATATATATATATTTATATATATCTGTGAATTAATATATTCATATTCATTTATAAAATATACATTTATTTTCATACACATATATTGGTATACATGGCCTGAAAGCTGAAGATCTAGTGGAAAAATTCTGACGACTCGATCAAAGACGGTATATTTTGAGTTCAACCAACATGCATGTGCTTTGCCTCCTTCCAAGAGCTCTCAAAACCACTAAAGCCATCATCATAACCAAAGTAATTATCACCCATTACTTTACATTCCCCCCCCTCCTTATACTCCTTACATCGCTCTCCTACGTGCAGCCCAAGAGGATCAATAATGCCATGATTTAATGTTCCACCCCTTGAGAGAGAGAGAGAGGGAGAGAGAGGGAGACCGAGAGAGAGACGAGAGAGAGGAGATTGAGGCGAGAGAGAGAGAGAGAGCAATAAGTTCGCTTTCGCAACAGCTGATTCTAGAATCCAGATCGATGGAGAAGCGTTCTTGCATGATGTCAGGCACTGATGCCCGAGTTCCTCACCGGCGACGCTTGATTCGTTCTCCAGAAATGCTGAGATATTATGCGACAGTCACCTCCGTTCTCGTCGCCGTGCGACTTCCCCCGCCCCCGCCCCCGCTTCCGTCCCCGCCCCACCACCTTTTTTCTGGAAATTCTTGTATTTTTGGATGATGATGATCCTCATCAGCAAGGCATCAATACTTGGGTAAAGTTTTCCTGGTTTTTTTCTTCTTCTGGAAATTCGTGTATTTTTGGATGACGATGATCATCATCAGTAAGGCATAAATACTTAACTTTTTTTCCTTTTTTTCTGGAAATTCGTGTATTTTGGATGATGATGATCATTATAAGCAAGGCATAAATACTTAACTTTTTCCTGTTTTCTTTCTGGTGATTCGTTTATTTTGGGATGATGGTGATCATCATCATCAGCGTAAGTAAATACTTAACTTTTTTCCTGTTTTTTTTCTGGAAATTCGTTTATTTCTGGGGAAGGTGATCATCATCAGCAAGGCATACATGCTTGTATGAATAAGGGGGGCGTGCCCGCGCGCTTCACACGTATGAATATGAATGTGTTTTTGTGTGTGTGTATATATATATATATATAGAGAGAGAGAGAGAGAGAGAGAGAGAGAAGAAGAGAGAGAGAGAAGAGAGAGAGAGAGAGAGAGAGAAATAGTAAAAGCAAAAAATCTTCAGGAAGAACACGTTCTACACCGAAGCAAAACCCTAAAACGAAACCCGGTAAAATAAAACAAATTCACCAAAAATCTGGTAAATACACACCAGAATTAACTATTTTCAGAGCCTACAAAGGAAAAAAGTAAAACTAACAAGGGGTAAGGTTGCCTTTTTCCCGTTTACTTTTCCCGTTATATTTCCCTTTAAAAAAAAACACAAATAAAAAGGTGCACCAAAGAAAACGCAACAAAACAATACGGTGCTTGCATTACAGAAACGCCAGTGTCAACTGAAGGATATTCGAAGCTCTGTGTGAATACACATACACTCACCAGCAGCACAAACGAATACTCTTCTCACATACGGGCGAGCTGCTGCTGCTGCTGCCGCCATCTCCTAGCGCCCCCGTAAATTGGAGAGAGAGAGAGAGAGAGAGAGAGAGAGAGAGAGAGAGAGAGAGAGAGAGAGAGAGAGAGAGGCAGTATTATACAAGCAACATCTATCTATATGAGAGAGATAGACAGAAAGAGACAGTATTATACAAGTAACATATATATATATATATATATGAGAGAGAGAGAGATAGGGAATTGTACAAAGAACACCTATCTCTGATATGAGAGAGAGAGAGAGAGAGAGAGAGAGAGAGAGAGAGAATTTTACAAATAACACCTGTCTATATGATGAGAAAGAGAAAGAGATAGAGAGAGGATAGAGAGAGAGAGAGAGAGAGCGAATTATGCAAACAACACCTATCTAAGATATGTGAGACAGACAGACAGACAGAGAGAATTTTACAAATAACACCTGTCTATATGAGAGAGAGAAAGAGATAGAGAGAGGGATAGAGAGAGAGAGAGCGAATTATGCAAAGAACACCTATCTAAGACATGTGAGACAGACAGACAGACAGACAGCTTTATACAAATAACACCTATCTATATAGAGAGAGAGAGAGAGAGAGAGAGAGAGAGAGAGAGAGAGAGAGAGAGAAAGCGTGTGCACGGTTTCAAAATCGACGACATCTCACGCAACAGAACAGCTGACAAGGTCTCACTAACATCGCCGACACCGAGATCGCGGCATCGTCCTGATCTAAGAACAAACCACTAACCAAACACGCAGCCAAACATACAAAACACACAAACAAACATATCACGGTGCAGCCAGGAGTGCAAATACATAATTATGCAACTCGACGTGCATGCAAACACAATACGCGGCTTAACGCGGCATATGCAGCTGAAACACGAGATGTCATGCGCTGATCAATCGTAGGATTCTAGGCACAGCTGAAAGAGTGACGTCTTATCATAATTATGGTTAATGCTCATTACACAGACATTCCACTTATCTTGTTGCTTTAAGAAACAGCAATTTTTTTCTATTGTTTATGCACTTTGGACCTTTTACTCTTCATTGTACAATTGGCATTATTACCGAATCCTTAAAATCATGCTATATATATTGGGTGCGTTAATTTCACATGTATACAAACAAGTATGTATATATACATATATAATAAGACAGTATATATAATAAAACAAACACATTATATATATATATATATATACTATATATATATATATATATATATATATATATATAATCTGTTTGTCTTATTATATATACTGTCTTATTATATAAGTATATATATGTATACATACATACTTATATATAATCTTTTGTTTGTATGCACACACACAGCCATTCACTGACTCCAGAAACTTTACCCACCAAAGGAAAATGAGTATATATAATAAAAAAATATTTAGTATATATGTGACAGACACACACACACACACACACACATCGATATAATCGTATCGCCCTAATAACAAGCAAATCACATATAATCAATCTGGGTTAACTGCTATCTGCTAATCAGCTAGAGCTAACCATGGCAATCAAAAGCCCACTCGCCTCCTATAATCTAATCCAGCCTATTTCATTAAAAGCAATCAACGTGATTGGCAAAACTATTCAATCTCTCCGGTGACTCTCCCGCCAAGATTAATCTGTACATCAAGCGCGGCTTTTTCTTTTTCTTTTTATGGGACCGCTAAATTAAGAATAAAAAATTAAATAAATTGGAATGAATAAAAACTATAGGACAGAGTCCAAGCGCTAGGACCTACTATCCTGTAAGGTCAGTCGGCACTAACAATAATTTTGAGACAATTCTCAGGAGACGGAAAAGAGCACGATGGAATGAAGAGAAGAACATGATAGGAGGTACAGTAAAATGAATGAAAGAGGTTGCTGCTACTGCCCGAAGGGACGCTGTAAAGAACTTGAATTAAGTAATGCCTACAGTGCATCGCGTGAGGTATACGCTGACGGCACACAAGGCTAACCCCTACCGAAAAAAAATCAATAAACAAATCAAAACCGAGAGAGAGAGAGAGAGAGAGAGAGAGAGAGAGAGAGAGAGAGAGAGACTTCAGGTTGGTAATTGCTTCGTAAGCAGCTAATGTATAAAGCAAAACGGTTAACGCGGCACCTCAGCGCCTTCTTGATATGTCCAAGTGGCCTTCACCTTAGGTACATCCCGTTCAAATTACGAAACCCATCGTTCCGACTCGACCGCATGCAACACAAACCACGCCACCTTCACAACTCTCATAAAAAACCAATCAAATCCAGTCAGTCACCCTGTTCAAGGTCATCAATTCACGCCAATTTGCCTGTTTTCAACAGATCAATTCAATGTCCCGTTACCTCAGCCTCGACCACTTCCACATGTTAATCACACGTAAGTCAAATCAATACTACGAGTCAATTCTGCACACTGAGCAAGACGCATCAACCCGCATCAATTCGCTACATTTTGCCTCATCAATCACGTCTACTCAACCGACCTTACAACCTTGAAAGCATAAAAATAATCAATTACATCAATACCATCAATACGCTGAATTGATCACTCTGCTAATTACACAAATCTAGTTTTCTACTCCATCAATCAGCTCCAATTAACCACATCAATCAGTTTCTATTAATCCCATCTACCCGCCCTAACCACGTCGGGCTAATCAGGGTTACCACATCAATTCCAGTCAGCTCAATATCCACCGGTGGTCGTTCGCGTATTAATCGCGTTTAATCGATCCCAATTGAGAGTCATAATCGACATCAATATTCCATATCAATTAACGTTCTTTAATCTATCTACTCCGATTGATTGGCAACAATAAATACATAAAAATGGTCACTAAAATCCTAATTTACGTACAGATTTATATGAAACTGACAACTGGCATATTTCGCTTTTATGTGCACAAGCCGCAGCCAATATACGTATATCTTCCCACAAGTATTCAGTTGTTGTTTTTATATGTTAAACACGTGTTCCAATATGGCCGTCACGTCACGTGATAATGACGTCATTATACATACAAAGCATTAGGAAGTGATCTTGGCAATCACGTTCCAGAACACCACTCATCTGCTGTTACCGTTATGTTTATGTATGAATGTATGTATGTTTGTATGTATGTATGTATATGAATGCCACACGCCATTGTAATATATACCTCTTGACTACCTGGGAGTGACGAAGGCATATGGTTAGCAACCTCATCGATTGTTTTATTACCACTGATATTATTTATATATTACTATTTCCTTTATTATTAGTGTCCTCATAAGAGAACATAACAGAAGGTCGAGACGGCCAAGCCCTGTTATTTAATAGCACAATCAAAAGTACGGCATCACCGAAGGCAATTTAAATGACTCGTGTAGCTTACAGCCGGGGATTTAAGAAAGCTGCGTAAACGGACGAAATCTCACAGGGCTGCTTTAATTTCCGGACGACCAGCGAGTCGAAGAAGGAAGGACGAGGCTGTGTCAATTCCACCAATTCCCGGCCACTGTCCTATAAATCTTTCGGGGAATTTTTCCTTCGTCCCGTGACAGTCCATTATGCTGCGATGGACCCGAGGATTTCCTTCATTCTTGGTTATTAAAAAAACATGTCAGGGACAAACGGCTCGCTTGATATATCGGTGGCCGGGTCGCAAATTCCCGAGATTATACTGGCATTGCATCAGTCACCCCCCCCCCCCTTCCCCACACTTTTTTCGCCAGCCCCCTAGGTTAGTTCAGGTAAGGTGATGTTAGTTCTAGGTGTGGGAATATAATGAAATTATTTTCAACAAGATTCTATGGTTAGTTTTCAGGATATGGCGTACTGTTTTGTCCAGGGAAAGTCCCAGTACTGGGTTACAGTTCCAGAATAGGCGTCTGGGTCTCCCGTTGCTAGATTTAAGCTAGTCTGAATGAGACCGGTCCTGGTTTCTTAAAAAGATGAAATATGTTTGTCACATCTTAAACTACGAAAATAAAATCAACTGGATGGTTCGAAGAAGAAGCTAAGTATTATCACGTATCGATGTGTGCAAAATGAATCAGGAACCACTTACGAAATATTAAATAATAGATTACTCAAAGTGCTTCAATTATTCCTTAACAGACCTACCCAGACACTCTTTAGGAATTATTCACGTACACTGAACTTTCATTCTGAAAAGTACTTCACCTCTTACGTCCCTTTTCCTACTTAGGAATAAACCTACATACTTACAGCATGTACGAGAGTGCGTGTATTGAAACAACGCACCACCCGCGCCCCCTCCCCCAACAAAAAAAGAAAATTGTAAGCATAATAAAGTAAAGCATCATCTTCATCCCTTCACCTTCTCGACGATCTCTTGACTTTGACCTTTTCCGATCCCGATCTCGATCCCCCAGAGTACCAGAGCCATCTATTGGCGCTCTGTCAAAACAGCGGCAGCGCCACTTCGATTTCGCGTTAAACGTTTGATCTGATGATAAGAACCCGGAACGACAACTCATAAAATGAGGGACAGAAGAAATCAGCTAATAAGTTTATGCAATATAAAAAAAAAGTTAGAAGAGAAAAGAAATACGCCACGTGGCCCCTCATAAAAAGCTGCAAAGCTGTGATTCGTGGAATGGAAAATATAAGACATTGAGAGATGTTACTTCAAAATGAAACGCATCAAATGTTTCATTATCTCTTCCTTTCTAAAGTTAATTGAAATGAAGAAAGGGAAAGGGGTGGGGGGCGGTGGGAAGCGCAGGACTCGGCAATTTTAAGTTAACCAAAATTGCAAAACTCGAAAATTTACTCTCTCTCTCTCTCTCTCTCTCTCTCTCTCTCTCTCTCTCTCTCTCTCTCTCTCACAATGGAAACAAAGCCAACTTCTCAATCTCATTTTCTTGCATTCTATCTTTGCTCACAATTAATAAACACTTTCCCTCTTAATATGTAAAATACGGGGCGAAAAAATCCTGGCCTACAATCATGGCACAACCCACATTTATTATGATAAAAATCCAACGGTTTCTCATGCTTAACTTCACGGCCAACTTCAAACACGTAAACAAATTTGCTCTTAACTTCGCTGCTTGGTCTGTCCAAGTAATTTTGGGGGAAAGGGACTGCTGCCAATTTGTGGGAGATGAAGTTCCTCGTTGACCGAGTGGTTTACGTGCTCGTCTACCGAGTCGGTAATCCCGAATTCGATTCCCCGCTCTGCCAACGTGGAATCAGAGGAATTTGTTTCTGGTGATTAGAAATTAATGTGGTTCGGATCCCACAACCGGAAAGCAAACATGAGTAGACAGTCTTTTCTCAGCGGGATACAACTAATTTAGGAAGCCATCTGAGAAAAACACTTCTTAAACAATTATCAGGTTCCTTCTACTGCTGTGTGAAGAATCGAGCCCCAATGCATAGGAAGGCACCGTCTCGCTTAATAAACCTACAAGGCCGTCGGTCCAAACCTTTCACATAAACACAGGTCTATTTACCAACAAATATGTATTATGCAAGAGAGATAGTAAGAGTTCCCAAGGAAATTCTCCCAAAACCCAAGCATATTTTTTGGCTGCTTTCTCTCCGCAGCTCATTTACATAAAAGGCACACTTTCACAGATTATAGAGCTTTTGGCTCCGACGCTAAAAAAAAAAAAAAAAAAAAAAAAAAAAAAAAAAAAAAAAAAAAAAAAAAAAAAAAAAAAAAGAAGAGAGAAGAGAGAGAGAGAGAGAGAGAGAGAGAGAGAGAGAGAGAGAGACGGAAGTTCTGCGGAAAGCTAAAAAAATAGAAATTGCTAAAATATAAAGGCACAAAAACGAGAATAAACAAAATCTATTCTGAATATTATGTCTGTTACCTTCGCATTTAAATTCCGTCTCTCAGAGCTATCAGCTGAACTTATTCCCTTGATCAATTTTATTTAACTTGCTGATTAGATTCGTCTCCTTATGAGGTCAAGGAGGTTAAGTACTCGGGTGCGCGAGATTGTGGAGATTATACTCTCTTCTTTTCTTTTACATTTACGAAATTACAAAAACAAAAAATATCAAGAAAAAACTTCTCCCCATTAGGCTTCTCGAGACTGCCTCTCTCTCTTTAGACCCTCCCTTTGTTTGCTTGGTACACTCTTGTTTTCATACGCAAGCAATTTTGAGATAAGCTCCACTTTAAATTTTTTTTACGGTGGGCATGATGCTTTTACGCACAAAAATCTGTCCTTTTCTTTTCTTTTCTTTTTTTTCAAAATTCACGCCTTTTTTTTTAAATTTTAGAATGGAAATTTTCCTCTTGAATTCTATATTGTAATTCCCATAGAACACTGACACAGTGGGAAAAGCGATATAGTCCAGCCTCATCGTTCTGCTTATGTATGTATGTATGTATTTATTTACAATTAAACTAAAAAAAATTCAAACTTTCCAGATAATTTAAAAGACGAAACACTAAAGTGTTCGAAACGTGTCTCAGCAATATTTCGTCCATAATACATCCCGTCCATATAATAGGCAATTTATTACGAAATAAATTCTCGGCACCATAACTAAATATATATTTTCGAGAACGATAAACAAGCCACCATCAACTGCATACGAGACAGAAAGCTAATTCTCTCTCTCTCTCTCTCTCTCTCTCTCTCTCTCTCTCTCTCTCTCTCTCTCTCTCTCTCTCTCTCTCTCTCTCGTTAATCTCCAGCATGCCAGCATAGATCACCGAGTCGTCCTTCGGGCAGACCGTTTCCCCCGACAAGAAAGACGACCAACGAAAGAGCTGATGACACCTCCTGTAGGCCACTTTATTTTGCCAGTTAATTCATAAGACACCCTTAATGACTTCGGGAAGAGCCGGGGTGGGGTGGCGGGGTGGGGAGGGTCGGGAAGGGGAGGGGATGGTAAGATAGGTCCTCAATCCCTCGTCCTCTTTCGGCCTCCACATACAATCATAAACGTTCTTTCAAAACCTTCGTAGCACAAACATCAAGGAAATCGTGGTACAAACGTCAAGGAAATCGTGGTAAACATAAGAAACTAGCACAAACGTCAAGGAAATCGTTGAACATGGTCAAGGAAATCGTAGCACAAACATCAAGAAATCGTAGCAAACAGTCAAGAAATCGTGAACAAAGGTCAAGGAAATCGTAGCACAAACGTCAAGGAAATCGTGGTACAAACATCAAGGAAATCGTAGCACAAACGTCAAGGAAATCGTTGAACAAAGGTCAAGGAAATCGTAGCACAAACATCAAGGAAATCGTAGCACAAACATCAAAGAAATCGTAGCACAAACGTCAAGGAAATCGTTGAACAAAGGTCAAGGAAATCGTAGCACAAACGTCAAGGAAATCGTAGCACAAACATCGAGTAAATCGTAGCACACACATCAAGGAAATGAGAGGAACAGTTTAAAATACCTGGAGGACTTCAGACTCTTT
>NC_087221.1:36441422-36443922 GCF_015104395.2 Macrobrachium nipponense | reverse complement strand
GCAGGCGGGGCTAACAAGAATTTGGGAGGAGTTGGTGATGAGTCTTATGCATGAAGCATGGGATGAAGCCTAATGTAAACTCACCCCTTATTGAGAGCGAACGGTCAAAGGAATCCAAAACGAATATGGATAAATTTGAAGGGGAAAAAAACATGGTTACTTAAAAATGGCTGAAAATAATTTCAAAACTTTCACTTGAAGGAACATTCCCAAGGTGAAATTTACGTGCGAGATCAATTTACATCAATTTACATCAACGGGAAAAACTGAAGAATGATATTCAGAAGAAAGCATATGGAATGAGAAAATACAGACGGATTATCCAGTAAGAGGAAATGAGCAGATGTAATAATAATAATAATAATAATAATAATAATCAAGCAAGAACCTACGAACAAAAATAATTTAGAAAAAACAAAGACGAAAGAATAGGAATATGCATGAGACAAAAAAATCAAGATAACTAAGAAATAAATATGATTGTAAAAGCACAGAAAATACTGAGAGTCAATGGCTAATGAAACATATGGCCATCATTACATACAGACGACGGCGTCTGCAAAAACACAGGCAGCACTTTAAAATAACTTTTCAAATACCCACCACATGCCCTACCGCCTGTCGCCCCCAACCAATCATTTTCGACATTCTACCAACTGTACCAAAACAAAAAAAAATTTCCCCCAATTAAAAGAAGCAAAAAAAAAATAATAATAATAATAAATAAACGGAGGACACACAAAATTCTAATTTTACCACTTCTACAACATGATAAATTTCGTTTTCCTATATTCAAGCAAATAAAAAAATATCAGATTTCTTTTTATCGGATTTCCACAGAAATATTCTTTTCAGGCCTCAACAAAAAGGGCAAATTCCTTTTCCTAGTTTCGACGGAAAGATAAAATTTCTTTATCCCAATTTCGACAACCAGATAAATGTAAAGAAACGTATATTCCAGACTGAGGGCATCGATTCTATTTTCATTTTCAATTCCAACACGTCTAAACTCAAAACGTAAATAATAAAAGCATACCAATGTTTGTTCACATTAAACGCCAAATCTAAGCACATTCTCAGGGATACAAAACACATTTTCATACATAATGCAAACATTTACAATAACTGGTTGATATATCACTACAATAAACGAAAACTTTATCTATCAAAGGATTGTTATACATCACTAGAATTAGCAAAAACTTTATCAAAGCATTATATATAAAACACTAATTAAACGAAAGCTTTGTGTCAAAGGGTATTAAGTTAAATCCTGATCATCATTCACAACCAAATTTAATAACAATATCAATAAAAATAACAATAATTACCATCCATTCACTAGCACGGGTTCACTTATTGAAGGATCTATATACTTTATTTATTTATATAATCTATATATATATATATATATTAGTATATAAACACACACACGCAATAAATGTGGAGGCATTTTAGTATACATATACAGATTTCATATATGCACTGTGTGTATATAAATGTATGTATGTATGCAGTGGTATATAATATATATATATAGCACACACAATGTATGTATATATACATACATTGAGTGTATATATATATATATATATATATATATATATATACATTACATTATATATATATATATATATATATATATAATATATATATAATATATATATATAACGATACTGTCTTGTCCATAACAGGTTAGCGTCCTGTCAGCGTGGTCATATCACACAGGCCGTCATTTGATCCCATGCGTCAATTCCTCGCACATATTTGCTTAGAATATTCAGTGACCGAGTTTCAGTCGTGTATTTCTCCGCTTCTCTGGTTTCTTGCAGTGGAAATTTGTCGTTAATATTCATGGATACTTCAGATTTCGATTTTAATTTATGTGTGACTACTAGTGTGTGGACTTTTGCCTTTGTTTTGATGTGTTGTGTAGATTTGCAGTGCCTGCCTTCTTTCCCTGTATACATAAATATAGTTTTAAAGAAAGCACAACTATGCAAGTGGTATATATTCCCTATTTTGTGTATGTAAAAGAGAGAGAGAGAGAGAGAGAGAGAGAGAATCTCACAGGGACATAGTGCATGCGCATATATATATATATATATATATATATATATATATATATATATATATATATATGTATATGTACGTTTAGTGTTTTATATATATATATATATATATATATATATATATATATAGTGATATATATATATATTTATATATAATATATATATATAATATATATATATATATATATATATATATATATATATATATAGAGAGAGAGAGAGAGAGAGAGAGAGAGAGAGAGAGAGAGAGAGAGAGAGAGAGAGAGAAGAGAGCAAAGGGGATAGATAACTTGAAATGACACTTCACTTGAGAGAGCTTGATGTCTTGCACTGTCAAACGACAAGTACAAAACATAAGTCACGTAAGTATGTAAATCCTTCAGTAAGTGAACCCGTGCTAATGAATGGATGTAATATTGTTATTTTTA
>NC_087221.1:36432878-36435378 GCF_015104395.2 Macrobrachium nipponense | reverse complement strand
GTACTCATTATTTTCTTATTTCTTCGTATGTATCAACGCTGTTTCACCATGACATCAGCATAAAGTGACAGGAGATACTTATGATATTTACAACCGGTTTTCTATGTCTACCTGAGACTACCAATATTGCAAAGAGAACAATTTCTGAGTGACCCTCCTTTGCTCCCATTGAGGAACACACTTTTCGGGAATACTTGAAACACATAAACGGACGCAACTTTCGAAAATGTCAAAGAGAACGATTGCTGCAGCCATGATGCGCAGTGGAAGATTACCAGGATCATCCAGGTGACGTCAGCCTTGGCGCTCATGAGAATCGATTCAAAGTGACGCCATTAGTAGCATTTCAAAGTCTCGGCTGTGGTCTGAGCGGAGAGTACGAAAGAAAAAAAAATATGTCTGAGAGGAGACTTAAAAAAAATGTCTGAGAGGACACTGTTAGAAAAAAAATGTCTGAGAGGAGACTGTTAGAATAAAAACGTCAGCCCGAGAGTACTAAAAAAAATTTCTGAGCAGTGACTTAGAAAAAAAATGTCTGAGCAGGGACAGTTAGAAAAAATGTTTGAGTAGAGACTTAGAAAAAATGTCTGAGCGGGGACTGTTCGAAAAAAAATCTGGTCGGAGACTTTTAAAAAAAAATGTCTGAGCGGAGACTGTTAGGAAAAAAAGTTTGAGTAAAGCCTGTTAGAAAAAACTACTCCTGTTAGAAAAAAAGTCTGGGAGGAGACTGTTAGAAAAAGTGTCAGCGGAAACAGTTAGAAAAAAATTTTGGGTGAAGACTTATGAAGAAAAATCTCTGAGCGGAGAATGTTTGAAAAAAATAACCTTCAGATACATCGTAAACCAAATGATTCCAGTCGTTTTAGTAGATGAAAGAAAGCCTTTTTAATTTCCTCAAAATAGGGGACCTCACAAACCAGCTGTGGAATCTTTAGATAAATTTCAGTAAGACACAGTAACCCATATACGTACATATACACACATTGCACACGTCCGTGAATACACACAGTGCTGGTGCAAGCGCAAGACGTCGAGTTATCCACAGCAATCTCGGCGTGCCCTTTCTCGGACTGCAATTATCTGAAATCCCGCGCGGTGTGTACCCTAAGGACATCAATATTTTAAGGGGAAGTTCTCCATGTATGAGGGGCCCCGAAGCGTAATGCATCGAATGTGGATATAATGGCGCAATGGACGCCCTGCCCCCCCCCCCCCACCCCCCCCCCCCCCCCTCCCCCCCCAAAAAAAAAAAAAAAACTGTTCTCTCTCTCATTTTTATGCAAAAATTGTGGCGTAAACGTACAGAAGAAAAACCTTCACGGCATGGAATGTAAAATTTATGCCACAGGCCAAGCGCTGACAGCCGTGAGGTCATTCAGCGCTGATAAAAAAAAATTGAGAGTAAATGAGGTTTAAAAGGAGGAGAAAACCTCTCAGTTCCACTATGAAACACTTGTAAGAAGGATGAAAGTAAGATGGAAGAAAATGAATATGAACGGAGGTACAGTAAATGGAATGGGAATGGGTTGCAGCTATGGGCGAAAGGGACGCTGCAAAGAACCTTAAGGAGAAAAAAAAACGTTTATGGAATAAAAATCTGTGTTGCTAACCGCTATTTTTGATCAAATAAACTACGAAAACAACGATAATGAGTTTTATATTTATTAAAGGGTCTCCCAAGGATATGGGAGACGGTCTCGGATAATAATCACAAGAATATCCGAGCCCGGATCTGGATCTAGATTCCGGCTAAGAAAACACCTCCAAAATATTATTAACTCTTTTTCCTTGTAAGAATATCTTCACCATGTATTTCACGAAAAATCCAAGCGCTAAGGACCTCCAACAAAGGGGATAACTAACCCCCTCTGAAAAGATAATTTAATGAAGGCGGAATAAAAAAAAATTATATCCTCATCAATTATTATTCTATAAAACTGAGTAATATCTCAAGTCAAAAGATTTCTAATACAAATAATAACGGATAATATTTCTTAAACTAATAATAACGGGATTGACATCACGTGAACACCAAAGAAGAATGTTGTGACTCGGTATAAAAAAAAAAAAAAAAAAAAAAAAAAAATGGTGAAAAAATTAAATAGGGGTGAAAAAAATAATAATCAATAAATAAATAAAATAAGAAAATAAAAAAAAACAAAAAAAAAAAAGGGGGGGGGGGGGTTGAAAGGTCAGGCGGAGTCCAAAGGCAATGGAGTTTCATTACCTCGGAGGCAGAATACCTTTCCTCAAGTGTACTTAATCTCGAGGGGAAACGCCCCTTTGTTACTTGTTTGCCCGTTTCCCTTTTTTCTTTCGCCGAGTATCTCTATGATAAAAAAATGATCCAACATAAAAAAAAAAAGGCCTTCGTTGTTAATTCCAAAATTCGTGTTTTTGTAAGTGTAAGAAGGAGCAAGTGTTCACTATTAAAAAGTCTTCCTTTAGGGATTAAAAAATTATATATCCTGATAAACTATTTCATAAAAATTTATTGATG
>NC_087221.1:36422878-36427878 GCF_015104395.2 Macrobrachium nipponense | reverse complement strand
GGTTCCGGGTTGGTTGCATCCTGCCTCCTTAGGAGTCCATCACTTTTCTTACTATGTGCGCCGTTTCTAGGATCACACTCTTCTGCATGAGACCTGGAGCTACTTCAGCCTCTAGTTTTTCCAGATTCCTTTTCAGGGATCTTAGGATCGTGCCTAGTGTTCCTATGATTATGGGTACAAATTTCCACTGGAACAATCCCATCTCCTTCTTATTTCTATTTTCAGGTCTTGATACTTATCCATTTTTTCCCTCTCTTTCTCTTCAACTCTGGTGTCCCATGGTATTGCGACATCAATGAGTGATACTTTCTTCTTGATTTTGTCAATCAACGTCACGTCTGGTCTATTTGCACGTATCACCCTATCTGTTCTGATACCATAGTCCCAGAGGATCTTTGCCTGATCGTTTCCTATCACTCCTTCAGGTTGGTGTTCGCACCACTTATTACTGCTGGTGTTTCTTGCACAGGCTCCAGTGGGCTTTTGCTACTGAATCATGCCTCTTTTTGTACTGGTTCGCTTGCTATGTGATTTATGGTTTCATTTTTCGTATTGCACTTCCTACATATGGGAGAGATGTCATTTCCATCTATCGTTCTTTGAACATATCTGGTTCTTAGGGCCTGATCTTGTGCCCCTGTTATCATTCCTTCAGTTTCCTTCTTGAGCTCTCCCCTCTGTAGCCATTGCCACGTGTCATCGCTGGCTAGTTCTTTAGTCTGTCTCATTTATTGTCCGTGCATTGGTTTGTTGTGCCATTCCTCTGTTCTGCTTGTCTTTCTCCTGTCTCTGTATATTTGTGGGTCTTCGTCTACTTTTATCAGTCCTTCTTCCCATGCACTCTTGAGCCACTCGTCTTCACTGGTCTTCATATATTGCCCCAGTGCTCTGTTCTCGATGTTGACGCAGTCCTCTATGCTTAATAGTCCCCTCCCTCCTTCCTTTCGTGTTATGTATAGTCTGTCCGTATTTGCTCTTGGGTGTAATGCTTTGTGTATTGTCATATGTTTCCTCGTTTTCTGGTCTATGCTGCGAAGTTCTGCCTTCGTCCATTCCACTATTCCTGCGCTATATCTGATTACTGGCTTTTATCATATTTCCGGCGTTGAGTTTTGACTTGAGTATCGCCTTGAGTCTCTGCATATATTCTTTCCTGATCGTGTCCTTCATCTCTTGATGTTTTATATCCCCTCCTTCCATTATTCCCAGGTATTTGTATCCCGTCTCATCTATGTGTTTGATGTCGTTCCCATCTGGTAGCTTTATCCCTTCAGTCCTTGTTACTTTGCCCTTTTGTATGTTGACTAAGGCGCATTTTTCTATTCCAAACTCCATCCCGATGTCCCCAGATACAATCCTTACAGTCTGGATTAGGGTATCTATTTCCTTGATGTTCTTACCATGCACCTTGATGTCGTCCATGAACATCAGATGGTTAATTCTGTTGCGTCTTTTCTTGAGTTGGTACCCAGCATCCATCTTCTGCAGTACTTTTGTCATGGGAATCATGGCTACTACGAAGAGTAGTGGGGACAGTGAGTCGCCCTGGAAGATCCCTCTCCTGATATTAACCTCATTATTATTATTAATATTATTATCATTATTATTATTATTATAGAGCTAATAGACAGTGCCATTCATTTCATAGCCTTACAAAAGTAAATTACTACAGGCGAAAAAAGGATGGAAAAAAGCCTAATAGATTCACCAAACCCACACACAAAAAAAAAAAAAAAAAAAAAAAAAAATAGTTCAAGCTCAGGAATAGTACAAAAAAAAAATAAAAATAAAAATTCACTATGAGAATGACAAAGAACCAACACAATTTAACGTCAAGCTCAAGCGATAGACCTGCCTCCTAAAACAGGGAAGACTGTAGGATTCAGGGAAAACGAAAGTAGAAAGAGACTTCCAAACTAGGAGATAAGGATATGCAGAATAAACGTGGGATTTGGTGGCATTGCTTTTGTAACAAGGATAATTTCGAATAGGAGATACTGCACTAAATTATTTTTCCTTTGAATTTAATAAAAAAAAAATCAAGATAAGAGCTCTAAATAGTTACTAGTAATATACTGATGGTAATAAAAAAAATAAGAGTATTTTCAAAGTGTAAAAAATTTGAAACATTGAACAAACTGACAGACAAAAAGTTAAGTTAAATAAAAGCCAGTAAAATTAGATTAATACTGTTCTACCTACAGAAACAAAAAAAAAGCGTGGAAGGTAAAATAATAGAAAAAATGTACTGTATCATGATTTTATCTAAAAATCTCTCATGATAAAATTTTTTTTTTTTTTTACAAAACTAATCTACAATAGTAATGGCTCCAAACTATTAAAATCATGAAATGCAGTTCTGTCCCAATATTCAGGGGAGGAGAATTCTGGTTTTCGCAGAATAAAAGAAAAAAATTATTGTAAACTGTAAAAAGGCATTTCTGGTGCCATGAAATTTCAACGTAAAAACTTTTCTTTGGGAGAGAACCCGAAGCGAAAAACTTGTGGCACGTTTTCAGCAGTTGCTGAGAGAGAGAGAGAGAGAGAGAGAGAGAGAGAGAGAGAGAGAGAGAGAGAGTTGACGTGGCAGGATAGAAAGAAAGACAGACAGACACTACAATAAATCAAAGGACTGAAATTTAGTTACAGAGAGAGAGAGAGAGAGAGAGAGAGAGAGAGAGAGAGAGAGAGAAAGTGGAGATGTCGGTGAATGGGTTTTAATTTTCAACTCCACTATCAAAAGGGATAAATCCTTTACTTATGAAATATAAAACAAGACAGGCGTAATCCTGGTTATTAATCATGCAAAATTACCGTAATTTAACTACATCCAACAATATGATTATACTTTATGGTTATAATAGAATGAAAAATGGGTCAATTAAGTGTGTTTAGACACCAGGAATTGTGCTTTCATACAAACGAATCAAGTGTGGAAAAGAAATGTCTAAAAAGATATTGTTAAGAATGTGTACCAATACGTTTGGACATTCATGCTATAATCCATGGAAATAGACATGAAAACGATAGCAGACTATACTGATAAAATTCATTGATTACTTGACTCACTTTCAAATACATTCACATCATCCTATGCAAAATTACTTGAGAAGAAAAAGGCGAACCTACTGATTAGCCTCATTAATTACCTGGCGTCACGCCAGTCAAGGGAAAGCTATAAATAATCCGAGGGGGCTACAATTCATCCTGTCAAAGGTGCCATAAAGACCCGTGAAGGGTATAACTCACCTTATTGAAGATGCCACGTCATAACTCAACGTCGAAGCTTCTTTATGGGAAAAAAAGGAGCGAAATAAACAAAAGCTAGTTCCTCTCTCCATTCATTAGAACGGTCTCCTCCGTGTCTAAAAGTTGCTAACGATAACGAGGGAGTCGCGTTCCATTAATTTGCGAAAAAAGCGACGCTAAAAATTTTTAAAATGGAGCAGGGAGACAAATTGTGCCCTGGAAGAGACAAGTGGTTTTCAAGTTTGATGGATAAGAGACAAAGGACACGTAACAAAATGTCTCCCTCAGGTGGCCGCTTGTGTTATTTATTATTATTATTATAATTTTATTATTATTATTATTTTTTTTTTTTTGGTCTATCTCAGTCCTCCAATTCGATTGGATGGTATTATAGTGTGGGCTTCCAGGTTACATCCTGTCTCCTTAGGAGTCCTTCACTCTTCTTACTATGTGCGCCGTTTCTAGGATCACATTCTTCTGCATGAGTCCTGGAGCTACTTCAGCCTTTAGATTTTCCAGATTCCTTCTCAGGGGTCTTGGGATCATGCCTTATTATTATTATTATTATTATTAATTTTATTATTATTATTATTATTAGGGAAAAACTCTCTATCACGAGAGTATATATAATGTTCTAAAGGGTTCATAATAATACAAAGTGTAAAAAGTCCGTGTATAATTTTGAAGACTTTACAGAAAGCTTTCGAACCCTTCCCTGGGTTCATCTTCAGTCCAAATGAACAAAAAGTTACAACAAGTACAGAGGTAAATTTAAAAAACAAGAGTCGTTGTCAACGATCTTCAACGACTCTTGTTTTTTAAATTTACCTCTGTACTTGTCGTAACTTTTTGTTCATTTGGACTGAAGATGAACCCAGGGAAGGGTTCGAAAGCTTTCTGAAAAGTCTTCAAAATTATACACGGACTTTTTACACTTTGTATTATTGTGGACCCTTTAGAAAATTATTATTATTATTATTATTATTATTATATTATTATTATTATTATTATTATTATTAATTTATTCAGAGATGACACCTACTCATTTAGGAAAAAAAAAGCCCAACCAAAGGGGCCACACACACTTATACATATATACATGACATTACCATTTCCAGATCCTTAATAGAAAGACAGGAGAAGCGCAGAGGAGACAGGTGAGGACAGACGAGAAGACAGACGTCAACACCATAACTTATTACGATTCGTACTGCATATAAAATAACATATCTGTTCTCATGTGTTAAAATACAAATAGAGCGGAAAACACACCAAAGCTTACATATTTTCAAACGTTATTTTATTTAGCAAAGCATTGCAAAAAAATGACAGACTACTAGAAAATTTATGCAAAAGGTCGAATCGGTACGAAATCATTTTTTTTTTTTTCAATATATATAAAAAACACGAGAATACTGGAAATTTATGAAAAAAAGGTCGTATTCAATATCAAGTCATCAATATATATATATATATATATTATATATATATATATATATATATATATATATATATAACAGCTTAAAAGGGGGGAAATCCGCTGGAAGTCTGTGCGCCAGTGACTTCGGATGTATGACATCGCCATAAAAATACATCGTGAGAGCAGCTTTAAAACTAACTTATGTCGGGAGTGTGCGCGCTGATAAACAGGAAAAAAGAGAGGGGAGTTCGGTGTGAGACTGCGCGCTTGCGCGTCTGCAAATACACTGACATTCACATCAAATAAAATAAACTCGCGAATACATCAAAGG
>NC_087221.1:36405378-36417878 GCF_015104395.2 Macrobrachium nipponense | reverse complement strand
AATATAATACACATTTTTAAAATACGGCAATAATAGAAGCAGGACTCAGAGAGAGAGAGAGAGAGAGAGAGAGAGAGAGAGAGAGAGAGAGAGAGAGAGAGAGAGAGAGACCGAATAAGCTTGGAATTGGCCTGGAATTCTAGGCGTAAAACTGGCGCAATTAACTGGGAATTTGCCTAGCATTTTTGGCACAGGCATGGCAGAAAATTGGCGCAACTGGCGGGGAATTTACCGCCATTTTTCTGCTCGCCATTGGCGCAATGTTAGTACAATTGGCGGGAACTGACGTGGAAAGTTTTTCTTTATATATAAAAAGCATGAAAAAATAAGATATCCATTAAGTTACAAAAGTTTTTAACATAGAAAAGTAAATTAAGAAACTGCTTAAAAACCTCATTTGTAAATGAAACTAGATATTGTGGAGATACAAAAAGAGCCAATGGAAAATATTTACGGTTAATTTCCATCGTAACCATTTTTCTGTAAAAATTTATTTTCTTTTGTAAATTACTATAGTACAAATAAATAAAATGCTGCTTTTCTCATCAATGTGTGGTGACAATAACCGCAACCTTATTCACACCGTTCGGCAGCAGTAAGGTAAATTTTATGTATCAATATTCATATATAAAAAGTGTGTAATCAGATCTGCTTCATCAGATTACATTTTAAAGTATAATCTACTAATTCTCCCCATTTAACCAGTGATTGGGATACAGAAGTTTTGCAACTTTATATATATATTTGATACAAGTGTGTAATGTTAGTGAATTACATATCATGTCTTGCTTGGAGACAGACTGAGCTGTAGGGGCAGCTTTCTTGATTGAAGGAATTTGATACGTAAACATTTTAATCGGGAGACTGCTCGCCTTCGTTGCCAAGACAGCTTGTGTGTCAAGCATGTACTACATTCGTTTTGTACGGATGTACAGGTCTAATCGACCAGGGCACTTGCGAAACAAAGCCACATTCCTTTTGGTGAGAAGAAAGAGGTCAGTTTGGTACAACGCCAGGTGTCGGTGGCGAGAGAAAAAAACCCACCCTATCTTAAAGGTATGGCACATATTTTGTAGAACTTAGAAAACCGTTACCTCTGAAAAGAGAGAGAAGTGTGAAATACATTCTTTTACTTAAGATTACTTTTGAAAAGAGTGATGTGTGAAGTGTATCTTTTTATCCATATTATCTTTATTACAGATGGGTTTTCTTATCATGTATTAGAGACGAGGATTCTCTAACCTGACTAATACAATGAACCTATGACATTCTGGGTCTGGGAGTGAATTCTTAGTCAGGAGGGTAGAATGATAACTTACTAATTTTCTTTGTGGGCAGATTTGGGTTTTTGTCACTATGACTTGTTAATAATTTTGTTCTATTTTATATTCATATGCTTGGGTAATAAATAGAATATTTTTGTACTACGTGATCTTAATAGCCTAATGACATGTTTGCAGACAGAGGGCACCATTGACAACAGGTAAGGGTTTCCAGTTTGTGTAGTTTTAATAAAAGGGTGGTTAGATAATATATATATATATATATATATATATATATATATATATGATATATATAATATATAGGTGTGGGTGTGTGTGGGTGGTTGGTGTGTGTATATATATAGTATATATATATATATATATATATATATAAGATATATATCTATATATATGTACGTACATATACTATATAGATATATATATATATATATATATATATATATATATATAGATATATATATATATATATTATATCATATATATGATGTATATATACATATCTATATATACACACACATATATATATAATATAATTAATATATATATAGAATATAAACCTAAAATATATAAATATATAAAATTATAAAATTATATATATATGTATTATATATATACGATATAGAGATAGATATATATATATATATATATATAAAAATTATATATATATAGTATGTATGTAGATATATACATAGATATATATATACATATCATAATATAATATAGATATATATATATATATATATATATATACACACACACACATACATATATGTACATTATATATAGAGTAGTCGTGCGTTTGTATTTTAAAGTAAACTGCAGCTACATTAATAAGAAAAAAAATACCTCTAAAGAACAAAACGATAATAAAGAAAATTCCACTCGGAAAAAAGAACAAAAATTTGTTAAAATGTGAAATAAAAAAGAAAAGCTGACTGGAACGGGGGCCATTCTCCCGCCCCCAGCCAAAAAACCAATCCATACAGAACATCTAAAAATAAAAGTGTCTCTTCAGCAAAACCTCAGGAAAAAGTTAAAGTGGAGGAGGGGACGAAAAAAAGTGAACGACAAAAAGAAAAGTTGATTTTTGTTTTTTTATAGAAAGACGATGTAATAAGTATTACATATACATGTCCACCCATTCTTTACATCCCGTTACTGTTCCTCGTTACAAGATTCGCCTCGTACTCCCATATATCCTGGGAAAAAAAACCTATAAAATTAAACAGGAGAAATCTGATATTGTTCCGCACATCCAGATAGCAGAAACCGAAGGAGGTTCTCTTTTAATGAATCCTCTCCAGAGACCAGATTGGTCTGGGGGGCTTTTGTTTCAAAAGGAAATCCCATAACAAAGGGAGTTCTTTCACGACTACCGGGGAAGCAGCAGCAGCAGAGTCCGATTTGCAAAGGTTATATGTTCCAAGGGGTTTTTACACTAAGGGGAAGGAGGGCAAGTCTCAGTTCCCGCTTCACGGCTCCCAAACCACAATAGAAAAGCCCCGCCAGAGAAGATTCCCCTCACGGAAAGATTCTCCTCGCGAGAAGATTCTCCTCGCGAGAAGATTCTCCTCGCGATAAGATTCCCCTCACGAGAAGATTCCCCTCGCGAGAAGATTCCCTTGGCGAAAAGACTCCTCTCGCGAGAAGATTCCCCTCGCGAAAAGATTCCCCTCGCAAAAGATTCCCCTCGCAAAAGATTCCCCGCGCGAGAATATTCTTATCGCTTACTTGGTAAGTAAACCTACAAACTAATTTTTTGACGTTGTTGGGAGGAAAGAAAAGCCTTATGGAAAAGCCTAAAAAGGTCTCTGAAAAGGGTGTTTTAAAATAGGACATTTATGATCTATTTATTAGAATAAAAAAAAAATGTGCGTGTAAACTTTACAAGAAAATTATTTCTAACAAAATACAGAGTATTTATTTTAATTTTCGTCGGTGAAACAAGGCTCTATTTTACCGTAGATTGTAGCACGCGTTTTAATTTACTTTTAAAAGTTAGCAATATAATGTTTACGACTTATGTGTGAGGGGAGGGGAAAATCATTCACGCGTTCAAAGTACGCTGGAGGTCGGATCACACCTTGTTTTTATCTTTCCATTTGTCTGCTAAGACTGATAATGATTAATGTCTCGGTTGGTATATTTGAGTATCTGTGCTCTCCTACAGTCAATCTCTCTGGGCAGATTAATGTGATCATTAGAGGCCCTTATTACCTTGACAAATCAGATCCTGCAGATCCATACCCGATCTCATCGGTAGGGCTATAGGATTAACATATGACGTGATTCCTCAAATTCTCTCTCTCTCTCTCTCTCTCTCTCTCTCTCTCTCTCTCTCTCTCTCAGATTATGTAAATAGAAGGAATGCACGAAGGAATCTGTAAGGTGATTAGATTATGACTAGTTGAATACGAAGTTAGGGCACCGAGCATCAAAGGCCTCCTACTTCAGTTCTTATTAATGTGGAAATTAAAGGAAGGGGGGGGGGGGTATGGGGAATGAGCATCGTACCAGTAACATCACTCATGGCAGCAGCTTCCTTCGTAGAAATATTAGCAGTACCACCATTGCAACGGGTAACGCAAGGGCTTGTTATATCTTTCTTATGTTGAGAGCTTTGCCCAGCATCTCAAGTTGGATCTAAATTTCTTTCTCCTCTTTATATATACTAGTTTGCTGTGGGATGGGTAGGTCTCTGTGTGTTTAAGGACAACCGAATTAGGAGTGTGCTGTTTTATGTAATGTGTAGGTAAATACACACCATACATACATACATGCATACATACATACATTATAACGTTTCAGACCGTTATAATGTATGTATGTAGTTGTCTTTCTACAACTATGTACTAGAAGGACAGCCATGAGACAAAGGCTAAGAGGCAGGTGTTATATATAACCAAAACGCCCCTGAAGAATGTGCAAGAAAAAAAAGGCTAAAGCATTCTTGCGCAGCGGAAAAATCCCGACACCTTGAATTTCTACTTTTCAAACTCACACACATTCACACTCTCTCTCTCTCTCTCTCTCTCTCTCTCTCTCTCTCTCTCTCTCTCTCTCTAACCTCACAACACACTTTCACACACACTCTCTCTCTCTCTCTCTCTCTCTCTCTCTCTCTCCTCTCTCTCTCTCTCTCTCTCTCTAATCTCACAATGGAATGGGGTCGAGACTGAAAAGGGGTATGAAAATGCGAAGAGAGAATTCTCACATTTAAATGTCACCCAGTTCCTTTTTTGTAGTTTTTTTTTTAGCTCACTTGACGTGAGAGAGAGAGAGAGAGAGAGGAGAGAGAGAGAGAGAGAGGAGCGCCAGAAAAGCTTTAAAATATAAACCTTAGAAACTCGGAGACGCAAAAGGAACGCAACACTCCGAAATTTCTTTTCGTTTTGGTACAGAATGAATATGCATTCATTATTGTTCACGAAGAAGCAGAGAGAGAGAGAGAGAGAGAGAGA
Organism: Macrobrachium nipponense; assembly: GCF_015104395.2. Classification (NCBI taxonomy): domain Eukaryota; kingdom Metazoa; phylum Arthropoda; class Malacostraca; order Decapoda; family Palaemonidae; genus Macrobrachium; species Macrobrachium nipponense. Next base: position 36,413,134 of record NC_087221.1, on the reverse strand, counting down.
GAGAGAGAGAGAGAATCTGAGGGCACGTGGAATGTAAATCACAAATATTTACGCGTCAGATTCATGTTCGACCTTCAAAAATAATTCGAAAATTAGGTGTTAAAACAACTGTCAAACCATCGGGCATGATGAGCTGAAATCTTTCCTGTTTTAGTGAGACAGACAGAAAGACACAAAGACAGAAAGACACAAAGACAGATTGACAGACAGATAGAGGCAAAAAAAAAGAAAACACACACACACACACGCAACACTGCTAATAATTCCGCCATTAGCAGAGAGAGAGAGAGAGAGAGAGAGAGAGAGAGAGAGAGAGAGAGAGAGAGAGAGAGAGAGAGAGAGAGAGCAACGTTACTATTATATTATTGTTTAGCATAAAATACTCATTACTTACAGAAGAAACAACCAACGAAAACTAAAGAGATACAGGAAAATTTAAAAGAAAGATTCACTCATTAGTAAAATGAAAAGAACTTCGTAATGGCTATTTCGTTTCTGCTTCCCAATGAAAGTAAATTATTCCATTAGAGAGAGAGAGAGAGAGAGAGAGAGAGAGAGAGAGAGAGAGAGAGAGAGAGAGTTTTTGGGGAATGTGGTTGGCGGCCAAAAAAAAAAGAATAAAAATTGAAAGTAAAATCTCGAAATGCAAAGTTTTAAAATACAAATGTCACTTCGCTCCATTTTCGCAGTCCTTTTAGCCGTGTGTGTGTTGTGTGTGAGAGAGAGAGAGAGGGAGAGAGAAGAGAGAGAGAGAGAGAGAGAGAGAGAGAGAGAGAGAGGACCTTGAATGGATTCGGGGGAAGAAAAAGGGTCTAAAATGTCGAACCTCAATTCGATTCATTTCTCATGGTCTTTTTCTTTAGGAAGAAAGAGAAGGGAAGAGATATAAAAAAAAAAGATTGGGAGGATGAATTCACTTTATAAACCCTTGATTTTGTATGAAATAGCTTTGGCGACACTGCGTTTTGCTACCTGTGGTATTAAATGCCGACTGAATCATTTTCAAACGGAATATTATCAATTATTGTTTCCTTCTACTAGAGACGGACCTACGAAAGATGAAAGAAAATGGCTCCTCGGAGAGCTACTGCTGATGGTTTGCGAGCAACGGTGTTGCATCTTCCCCCCTAGACCAACAACCATCTCTGTCTAGTCTTTGAAACAAGGCCGGTAATTGCTAAGGACTGTCCAGTCCCTCGCAGATAAAATCACCTCTTTCAGCAGCAAAATAAACCTAAGAAGATCAAAATTGTAACTTCTACAGAGATATATACTATAACGAATCCTCTTCGACCATATTCCTATCCTTCAGTTAATTCAAGTCCCATGGTACCTAACTATGAGAGAGAGAGAGAGAGAGAGAGAGAGAGAGAGAGAGAGAGAGAGAGAGAGAACAAATGTAAAGCGATACAAAGGGTTCGTCATAATTCAAGGCATAACAGATAAGGAATCCTATTCTAACGATATTTCTGTCCATCAGCCAAAGCCATATCCCATGAAACTTGGCTCTGAGAGAGAGAGAGAGAGAGAGAGAGAGAGAGAGAGAGAGAGAGAGAGAGAGAGAGAGAGAACAAACGTAAGGCGATACAAGGGCGTTCGTCATAATTCATGGCATAACATTTGAATTCATTCCCCAAATGACACCACGCTCCCCTGTGGCATTCTTAGCGTCAACGATGGCAAGAGCTGGTGAATATTAACAGCGTCGTCTGGGATTTCATTCCTCGCTAACAAATGATAACTTCCGGACCCAAGATTTACTATAGCAGAGTTCAGTTAGCTTTGCAGCTAAGCCCCGCCTACTGATTATCACGTCACGACCATTCCTTGAAGCTGATTGGATGGAAATAGTTTCGAAAAGTTGGTTTATCTGTGGTTGTTTTCATCTTCATTTATTTTGCAATGGTTGTTTTGCCGAATTAAAATGCGTTGTGCTGATTATCAGAAGGAAACGTTGCATTATCCTCAGAAATATAACAGAGATTCAGAATAATTGTCATTTATGTACAGCAATCTAAAACTTAGCCTTTTTCCTCCGACATCTCTCACACATGACGCGCGCGCGCATATACATTTTCTCACACACACACACACACACACACACACCCAAAGATATGAAGGCTATGAACAAGAAAACCATGGGTCTGCAATACCAAATAAGGCTTTGCTATATGCGATGTAAAATATACATTAAAATTTAAAAAGGAAAAAGCTTTCTTCAGAAATTTTTTTTATCGGAAGGAAATAAATATTAAAGTAAAAAAAAGTGTAACGATAACTTTGGTCTAAGCGTTTTACACTGCGAATAAGTCAGCAATGAACGGCACCCTTTTAAAAGCCCTAGCGACAGGGCGAGACTATCAGATATGTGATATTGCAGGAAATACGAGCGTGGAGTTTATACACTGACCAACAATCCTACTTCATAAACCGTTGTGGGAAACAGGAGGCTCTGTGAGAAATTCTGTCCCATGATACTGCCATCTGCGCCGCGAACACAGTATTGCGTTAAACGAATATGATCTTGTAAAAGGTTGTCACTTCACTCCATTATCGGCTCACATTCGTCTGTCAGGTTGGGTCCTTTCTGGTTGCCAATGTCTACGCTTTCTCGAATAATTCATTCGTCATTAACAACGTCTAAACATATAGGTCTTAAGAAATACAGTTGTTCTTCGCAACAATAACACTGAATGAAGTTAGATTTATAAGTCTCAATTTAAAAACTTAATAGTATCGTGTATAAAGTTCACGCAGAAAGAATGAGGTAGATAAAAGAAAAAAAATGCGGGACACGATTCTAAATCAAGTATAGGTATAATGAGAGCATGAAAATACCCCAAAGATGAGGTGGAAAAGAACTTGTGTGTGCGCGCGCGCGCGTGTATTATCAGACTATAAGGATACAAAATGCAGGTAGCTAACCAATTACTGTTTCTTGATTACGGTAAAAAAAATGAAAGGTGAGTAAAGAGAGTAAACAACATGAACATGTACACAACCAAGACACAAATTTCTGGTACGTCATTTGACTAGTGATGAATCTAACTCGGGAGAAAGATAGAGTTTCTTTATGAAAAATCAATGACGGTAAAATGCTGCAGCCTCAAACTTAATACTTAATCTATAACAAGGATAGAAATGAAGGTGGATATATGGTACCCGGAGCTAAATCCCGGTTACTAGACCAGGTTACTAGAGAGGGTCCATCAACACACAAAACAGAACACACAGAATGAACAACCAAACAAAGGCAGGCAGGGTGGGAGGAAAATGCATCTAAAGCAGGGGTTCTCAAAGTGGTCGATATCGACCCCCAGGGGTCAATAGGATCATCCAAGGGGTCTATGAATAGTCAGGGGGTCAAAAGGTGGTCGATGAATAACTAACGTGTCGGAGAATTAAGTTACATATACTCGTACATCCAACGTTCCAAACATATTTTCTTACTTTTTTATCATAATGAATGTCAAGTACTAAACTAATACTACTCTAATTGATTCTGACATTGGTGTTCTTTCTTTTTTTTTCTTTTTTGAGCTAGTCTAGGCGGTCGATAGAAAACTTGAAGCTTCATAAGGGGGTCGAGGAGTTAAAAAGTTTGAGAACCCCTGAAGAAACTTCAATATATAAAAAAACAAAGCAGAAAGCAAACGATAGACAACATGACGACGTACCTCCAAACGAAACGACAAGATACGACTCGTCACAGCATAATACAACAGCATAATATTTCTTGCACGAATAAGTTTTCCATCGTTCCGTAAGAACCAAATGCTGAAATTCGAACAACACATGAGAGATGAGCCAGAAAACACCAAGAACCCTCTGTATATATTCATGAGCAATAAGGGGGAAGACCCACTTCCCTATTCACATACTATTTAAGCGCGGAATATTAATTTACCTCCTATGACTTACAATTGGAACTTTATGTAAACTGCTTTAATATCTCCATTAACAACCCCACTTCATTTTGTCGACGAGAGAGAGAGAGAGAGAGAGAGAGAGAGAGAGAGAGAGAGAAAACAATTAGCCTTTGTCTCAGTTTCATAGATGTAACAGAATTCAGTCCTGAAACCGCTGTGGCCTGGAAAGGTCTTGGCGCTGAATAGTTCAAAGCTGAAACAACCTGGTGATGAATCAGCGTGAAATTCATATTGCGTATTTACGAGAGAGAGAGAGAGAGAGAGAGAGAGAGAGAGAGAGAGAGAGAGAGAGAGAATCTTTGCTCGTGGAATCCTTGAATGTTGACACCATTTGAAATATCTACCGATATTCATTTTTTATAAACTTACGTTGAACGAATAAAAAGTCTTTCTCTTTCACTGTTAAAAGATTAAAGAACAACCTCACTGTCTCACTGAGGCTCATATGTATGTATGTATATATATATATTATATATATATATATATATATAATATATATATATATATATATATTATATGTATCACAGTTCACAGTCGCAAAAATAAGTAATCCATTCATTTTTGCAGTCGTAATCTGTTGGAACTTTGTCAGTAACGTATGCGACATTAACAGAAATATCAAATTAAAAACTAAAACATGAACATAATGTAAAATCTCTAGACATTGCAATTGTACTTCATATTTAAAACAGATGAAGTTTTGCATTAATGTTTTTCTTTTATATTTTACTTAGATTTCGCAATCTCTCAACGAAGACGACACAGACAAAATTGAAGGCAGAATATACATTACAGTGAAGAGAGAAGACATTAGATAATAATACAACTAAGAAGGAAACGTGGCTGAGGAATGAGAATAAATAAACAGGATTTTTTATGAAGCAATTTTATCAATGTTTTAGTTTTCTGTAAGAGAAAACTATAGAAATGGCTGTATGTCTGTCCGCCCTCAGATCTTAAAAACAACTAAGGCTAGAGGCTGCAAATATAGCCAATTTCAGTGGGTTTTTTTTTTTTATTTAAGGTTTAAAGTCACCCCATGATCGTGCATCAGCACTGATTATGGGTGCCAACGACAAGGCCACCACCGGGCCGTGGCTAAACGTTTCATGGGCGCGGTTGAGAGTTTCACGGGACGTGGCTGAGTTTCATACAATATTATACGCTGTCCAGACAACCCGAATGCGCCGAAGAAACTTCAGCGCGTCATTTACTTATTTATATATATATATATATATACTATATATATATATATATATATATATATTATATATATATATATATATTGTTTTTAGAATCGTTCAATCGTTTGAACAAAAACAACACCGGCGGAAAAATAATATTTTTGAAACGACTGGTAGTAACAAAGACGAACGGGGCATGCTGCCATAAATATCCGCAATACTTTTCCGGGCATTTCACCAAAGGGACCTTTAAATTAGTGCCATGTTGTCAAGGAGAGAGAGAGAGAGAGAGAGAGAGAGAGAGAGAGAGAATTACTGAGTAATGAAAGCTACCTCTTTTCGCAATGGGATTTGCCTTCAAGTCCTCAGATTCTACGATAATATGAATTCATTCGTCTTCCTCTTAATATAAAACACTCAGTCTCAAGGGTCGTAATGGTGAACTCTAATCAGGACATAAATAGTTTCATTATTAGAATAAAAGAAGAATCCAATATGAATAAGTTCGCCGCAAACTGTACCCAGGTATCGGACAAGCAACTTTAACAAGAAGCAAATCTTCACGTGTACGTCCCTGTCCGCAATGATTGGAGTGAAATAAAAAATGAACTATATATATATATATATATATATATATATATATATAGTATATATATATATATATATATATATATATATATATATATATATATATATATATATTATATATATATATATATATATATATACACGTGTGTATGTGGGTACTTGCTTATACATATACAGATCTCTAAAATGTACTTGCCTTGTCAAACTGCTACACAAACCACATACCACAAAAAAAAAAAAAAAAAAAAATCCTATGAGTTGTAACTAACAGAAAAGGAATATGTCAGTCCGCCCATGGCAACATATTCATTTCGAAAGACTATTTCTTTACCTTCGTGTTATTCCATTTCACGTCGAGCGACCATTGTGAATTAGATTCCCAACGTGAAAAAAATTATATTTATTCGAGCATTTGATTAATTCTGTCATATATATAAAACAGGATTTTTTTCGGGCCGGGATAGGGGTGCACTTTTTCATAAATACAGAAAAAGGTTGCCGGTAGCAAAGAGAATATTCATGAGGGCTTGAATACTGCACTCATCAAAAAAACGCATTTTTGTGTGCTTTAAAACATTTCTGCTTGAGGTAAAACGTGAATGTACATAAGCTAAATACTTGTATATCTGTGACTATGTACGTCAGTCCAAAATCGACACATCTGTGGCTATTATCTCAGTCCAAAACCGACATATTTGTGGCTATGTCTGTCAGTTCAAAATCGACATATCTGTGGTTATGTGATATTTCTAAACCGACATATCTGTGGCTATGTATGTATGTCCAAAATCGAAATATCTGTAGATCTTACGTCAGTTCAAAACCGACATATCTGTGGCTATGTGTTACTTCAAAATCGACATATCTGTGGTAGCGTTTTCAGTCCAAAATCGACATATCTGCGGCTATTAAGTCAGTTCAAAATCGACATATCTATGGTTATGTGTTACTTCATAATCGACATATCTGTGGTTATGTGTGTTACTTCAAAATCGACATATCTGTGGTTGTGTTACTTCATAATCGACTTATCTGTGGTTATGAGTTACTTCATAATCGACATATCTGTAGTTATGTGTGGCATTTCTGAATCGACATATCATTGGTTGAGTTTGTCAGTCCAAAATCGATATATCTATGGCTATTATGTCAGTTCAAAATCGACATATCTGTGGTTTGTGTGATATTTCATAATCGATATATCAGTGGCGATTATGTCAGTTCAAAATCGACATATTTGTGGTTATGTTTGTTACTTCAAATTCGACATCTGCGACAATGTGTGTCAGCTCAGAATCGAACTTGAAAACAACTGTACTACATCCAATAACAGGAAAGTACAAAAGATAACCGAAATAAACCGCAAAAGAACATAAGAAAAGTGAGTAAACAAGAAATTCTGTCACTCATCCGGACTCGTGTAACATACAAAAAAAATCCTTTATTTACTTTTTCTTCAAGCAAAAAAAAGAAGAAGAAGAAGAAAGTCGACAAAAATTCAGAACACGAAAACGACCGAAAGAAGACTCTTGACTTCTCTCGGGTCCCAAAGTCCTTATGACAGAATCCATTCGTGTCTTGACAGCAGAGCTCATGTGCGTCAAGAATTTCAGTTTCCACATTTTCATTCCAAAGGCAGCAGAAAAACGTTGCGCGCAGACAAGAATGCCTAAGTGATGATAAAATAAACAAGTATGCGCCGAATTTTTTTCGGCGTACTCGAATTTTCTGTACAAGCGTATAATGCTGTATGAGCCGCGCCCCATGAAACATTCATGGGTGCTGGCCTGTCCTATACCACTGCCACATGCACGGTCATGACTTATCTTAACCTTAAATAAATTTAAAAAATACTGAGGCTAGAGGGCTGCAATTTGGTATGTCTGATGACCGTAGGGTGGATTATCAACATACCAATTTGCAGCCATTTAGCCTCGATAGTTTTGAAGATCTGAGGGCGGACAGAACAAGTGCAGACGGACTGACATCGCCAGCTCAATGGTTTTCTTTTACATAAAATTAAAACACTAAACAATTTAAATTATTTTTTCTTAC
>NC_087221.1:36395378-36402878 GCF_015104395.2 Macrobrachium nipponense | reverse complement strand
GGTACGTGAGCACGGAAGCCACTCGTCTAATGAGGAACTTGCCTGAAATGCATGGAATGCCAAAGTACTGGAAATCATGACTATAGACGAAAAATAAAACCTGTAAATCTCATTCACACAAGAGACATCTACAAGCAAGATGAACAAATATACAAATCACTAACACCCAATAAATTGCTTTAATTTCGAACAAGAAAAATGAGTCAGCAATCAAAACTTAGCGGGACTGGAAGAGGGAAAAATCTGACGCGCGGAGAGGATTAGCATTTTTATTTAAAGAAGAAAAATCTGGGCGTGAAAATGTTCGAGACAGGAGCTGGCTGTGAGGCTCAGAGAGAAGTAGGACGCGTAAGAAAAATGGAGAGAGAGAGAGAGAGAGAGAGAGAGAGAGAGAGAGAGAGAGAGAGAGAGAGAGAGAGAGAGATTCCTAAGGCTTATCTGCATTGAAATTCCAAGTGACAGCCCACACCAGCAGGTCTTTTTCGGGAGGAGACGTGGAAAAATATCAACGGCCAAGTTCTTTTCACAAAACTCGGAACGATCATTGTCCGACGTGAAACAGGCGACGCGAGTCTGCTAAAAACAGAGAAATTTTGGTCCTACGAAAAAGAAAACCTCGGTGATAAAGCCGAAATGACTGCAAAAGCACAGATAAAGTCTAAACAGAGCCACTACTCATTTCGTTTATATTTATTATATAATGTTTGTGTCTGTGTCAACTGTTCTACCGGTCATATTCGACTTACAATTGACGAACAAACTCTAGGCCATATTATATAATTAAACACACCATATAAAACAGTTCTTTTATTTTAAAAAAAATTAAGTATTGTTATTCCTAACCCGAAAATTCATACATGCAAGCACAAATACCACAGCTTACGTGATTTTATTCATTAAGGCATAAGGTATTAATCATTATGCGGTATAAAAAAAAAAGGCGTGTACAGAACACATAACACTCTCCACATTTCTAAAATTAAATCTCTTATAAAAATATTCAAAACACTGACGTATGACCGCGAGAAGTTATTAGTTTTATACAGCTTACAAACAAGAACCTATAAATATGTTCCATACAAGGTCCTACTCCTCGTCCTTCCTGGTATTCAAGAAATAAAGGAAATCGCCCGAATGTTTCCCGTACTCTCACCTCCCCAGTGGAAGAGTTTCAAAAGCTGACTCCACTCGCAACGATAGACCGGGTTTTGGTTAACCCCGACTCGCTGAACGAAAAGGTTTTTCGTATACTTTTCGAACTCCTCGAGTTGTGTGGGGGCCTTTGACACACCGCCACTGGTGTCGAATGAATCTCTGTGTGTCCGTGATTCTCTCTCTCTCTCTCTCTCTCTCTCTCTCTCTCTGATTGTAATGGAAATGGGAAGGGGAAGTAGGAGAGAGTGACAGACAGAATCTTATTTAGTGGAGCGTGAACTGTGTGATGTGTATATGTATGCGTGTATATATATATATAATATATAGATATTAATATATATATATAGATATATACACATATTAATAGATCTATATTAATATATAGAAATATATATATATAATATTAATCTATATATAATGTATACTATAATATCTATAATATATGATATATATTATAATATCTATATAGATATATATATAAGATAACGATCTATATAATAATATATATTCCTATACTATTTGACTGGTAAAAGTGTTCTGTAACAACAGAATTCCATCTAATAAAGGAGCCCGATAAACACCAAAATGTAGAGAGAAAAGTACTATATTTCAGAGACTGCTGTCTCTCTCTTCAGTATATGAATGAGAAAAGTTTACAGAAAATGTGGTATTTATCCAAGAGATTCGTCCACAAGTAAGCCAATTTAGGTCACCCCCGCTGATAATCTTCCTTTAATCTTCTTAAGCGTTGGTTGAATGAACACTGCGTCGACGATGTCCGATGTCCAATTCCCTTTTGAGATGTTCATTACTGCTTCTCTTTTATTAGGGCCGATTCCATCATTTGACTCTTGTACCGGCAGTTGCTGCTATAAATTACACGTGACATATTCCAGTTTATTCTATGGTTATGTTCATTTATATGATTGAAAATAGCCGAGTTCTGTTGTCCATACCTAACTGACCGTTTGTGTTGTATTAATCTCTGGGGAAGTGAGTTTACCTGTAAATCCGATGTAAGATTGGTCACAGTCCTGGCATGGGATCTCATATACCCCAGAGTCTTTGGGCGATGTCTTTTTGTTGGACGTTAATCAGCGATTTGGCTAAGGTATTTGGGTAGGTAAATGCAAAAGGGTTGGATTTCCCAAGGGTGTGAGTTACTCTCTTTAATCGTCTCCAGGTGGGGAATTTTTTATTTTATTGTTAGGTGTGTCTCTGGTCTTGTCTTTAGGGGGTCGGTAGAAAATTACGTTTGCTTTTTGAATTGCTTTCTCAATTATATGGTCAGGATACTTTAAAGATGAAAGTTGCTTGCGAATTAGTTCAAATTCGTTTTTCCAGGAAATCTGGGGAACAAATTCGTAAGGCTCTTAAGAATAGGTTTGCTAGCTAGACCTATCTTGATAGTATTGTCATGATAGCTAAAGTAGTGAATATATGAAAGTGAGAACGTTGGTTTTCTGTATATGGTAAATTTGTATTCTGTCGTGTCTCTGATTATTAAAACATCAAGAAAAGGAATTTTGTTGTCTGTTTCCCATTCAACTTTAAATTTGATGCTGGGCACTAATTCGTTTAATTTTGAGAGGAATTCATTAAAATTACCCCACTTATTATCCCAAATGTTAGTATGTCATCCACGTATCTCATCCACAGCATGTTTTTGGGTTTTATTGCATTTATTACTGTAGTTTCAAAGTATTCCATGTACAGATTGGCTAAAATAGGACTTAAAGGACTACCCATACTAGCACCCGAATTTTTGCTTGTAGAATGATTCCCCGAATGAAAATACGTTATTAGATGGCACTAATTCAACTAACTTTATTATTTTGTCAGTGCCAAAGGGAAATGATCTGAATAGGGGGATAATTTTTCCCTTAAAAACTGAAGAACGTCCTGTACTGGTACTTTTGTGAATAGGGAGTCTACGTCAAGGCTTAAAAGTTTTATGTTGTGAAGTGGTATATGTTGCTTCTCTGAATTTGTGACAAAAGTCTTCCGAATGTTTGATGTGACTGGGAGAAAAAGTGCCTAAAAAAGGAGAAAGGAGGCCAGCTAACCATTTAGAAAAGTTTTGTAATTGAAAGCTCCGGCGCATGAAACGATGGGTCTGAATGGAAGATTGTCTTTGTGAGTTTTGGGAAGACCATAAAAGTAGGGTAATTTAGGATTAATTACTTTAAATTTCTCTAATAGTTCAATACTCTTTTTGTCTTGGCCAATTAATCTTACTTTCGAAAAAATTCTGTTGGGAACGTTCTGGAGGGGATTTTTCGTCAGTTTTTCGTAAGTATTTGTGTCGCTAAGGAGCTGGTTGATTTTGTCGAGTAGAAGTCTTTGTCCATTATTACAATTTTGCCGTCTTTGTCGGATCTACTTATTATAACATCTAACTTTTTTAGCGAGTGGATGGCTATCATGAATCTGCGGGGAACAGGATATTCTTATGAAGGTCAGTTAAAGCATTTAGTAACACTCCTTTTAAACATATCTCTTCACGGCTGTAGTTTTTGTCAGATTCATATCTGACAAAAACTACAGCCGTGAAGAGATATGTTTAAAAGGAGTGTTACTAAATGCTTTAACTGACCTTCATAAGAAATATCCTGTTCCCCGCAGATTACATGATAAGCCATCCACTCGCTAAAAAAGTTAGATGTTATAGAAGTAGATCCGACAAAGACGGCAAAATTGTAATAATGGACAAAGACTTCTACCTCGACAAAATCAACCAGCTCCTTAGCGACACAAATACTTACGAAAAACTGACGAAAAATCCCCTCCAGAACGTTCCCGACAGAATTTTTTCGGAAAGTAAGATTAATTGGCCAAGACAAAAAGAGTATTGAACTATTAGAGAAATTTAAAGTAATTAATCCTAAATACCGCCTACTTTTTATGGTCTTCCCAAAACTCACAAAGACAATCTTCCATTCAGACCCATCGTTTCATGCGCCGGAGCTTTCAATTACAAAATTTCTAAATGGTTAGCTGGCCTCCTTTCTCCTTTTTTAGGCACTTTTTCTCCTCCCAGTCACATCAAACATTCGGAAGACTTTTGTCACAAATTCAGAGAAGCACATATACCACTTCACAACATAAAACTTTTAAGCCTTGACGTAGACTCCCTATTCACAAAAGTACCAGTAGGACGTTCTTCAGTTTTTAAGGGAAAATTATCCCCCTATTCAGATCATTTCCCTTTGGCACTTGACAAAATAATAAAGTTATTGAATTATGCATCTAATAACGTATTTTCATTCGGGGAATCATTCTACAAGCAAAAATTCGGGTGTAGTATGGGTAGTCCTTTAAGTCCTATTTTAGCCAATCTGTACATGGAATACTTTGAAACTACAGTAATAAATGCAATAAAACCCAAAAACATGCTGTGGATAAGATACGTGGATGACATACTAACTACTTTTGGGATATAAGTGGGGTAATTTTAATGAATTCCTCTCAAAATTAAACGAATTAGTGCCCAGCATCAAATTTAAAGTTGAATGGGAAACAGACAACAAAATTCCTTTTCTTGATGTTTTAATAATCAGAGACACGACAGAATACAAATTTACCATATACAGAAAACCAACGTTCTCACTTTCATATATTCACTACTTTAGCTATCATGACAATACTATCAAGATAGGTCTAGCTAGCAACCTATTCTTAAGAAGCCTTACGAATTTGGTTTCCCCAGATTTCCTGGAAAAAGAATTTGAACTAATTCGCAAGCAACTTTCATCTTTAAAGTATCCTGACCATATAATTGAGAAAGCAATTCAAAAGCAAACGTAATTTTCTACCGACCCCCTAAAGACAAGACCAGAGACACACCTAACAATAAAATAAAAATTCCCCCACCTGGAGACGATTAAGAGAGTAACTCACACCCTTGGGAAATCCAACCCTTTTGCATTTACCTACCACCAAATACCTTAGCCAAATCCCTGATTAACGTCCAACAAAAGACATCGCCCAAAGACTCTGGGGTATATGAGATCCCATGCCAGGACTGTGACCAATCTTACATCGGATTTACAGGTAAATCACTTCCCCAGAGATTAATACAACACAAACGGTCAGTTAGGTATGGACAACAGAACTCGGCTATTTTCAATCATATAATGAACATAACCATAGAATAAACTGGAATATGTCACGTGTAATTTATAGCAGCAACTGCCGGTACAAGAGTCAAATGATGGAATCGGCCTTAATAAAAGAGAAGCAGGTAATGAACATCTCAAAAGGGAATTGGACATCGGACATCGTCGACGCAGTGTTCATTCAACCAACGCTTAAGAAGATTAAAGGAAGATTATCAGCGGGGGTGACCTAAATTGGCTTACTTGTGGACGAATCTCTTGGTATAAATACCACATTTTCTGTAAACTTTTCTCATTCATATACCTGAAGAGAGAGACAGCAGTCTCTGAAATATAGTACTTCTCTCTCTACATTTTGGTGTTTTTTATGGGCTCCTTTTATTAGATATATATATATATATATATATATATATACATTCAGATATAAATATATATATATATATATATATATATATATATATATATATATATATATATATATATATATATATATATATATATATATATATATATATGGTATTATTACAGTTTCAACCATTATGGGAAATCTATTATATTGATATTTTTCCCGAGTAAAGCACGTGATAACAAAACACTTCTTCTCAATACATTATTGTCGCTAATGCATACTTACAGAGAAAAAAAAAGATTAAGTTTTTACCTCGAATTTTTTCCTAAGTCGGGAGAGGTGTTTCCTCTACGGTAATGTTTACTTTTAATGAGCCCTCTAACTTACTTTCTTACGCAAACAAAAGCAGTTCCAGTTACTCATTATTGGCTGAGGTGTGACATCGTTATGACGTCATGGTTTCATAACCAATTACGAATGACTTGAGTCGAAAACTAAGTTTCACTAGCATTTCAGCGGAGTAATAAAGTTACCTGTCTAGTGTCCACTGGTATCCTTGTTTGACTGAATACTCGAATAATGAGCAAAAAACGGCATTTTGTCTTCCTGTACCTATGGCAGAGGTAGTGGCTGGCCCTTCTGACATTAATTTTGACAGACCTTCGATTTCCTACCGATTGTTTGCAGTGCAATGTGGTCGTCGGGTACCTGGCCACTTCCTACTTTAAGTTGCATGTCAGGGAACCTTGCAACGGCTTCACGTTTTCCTCAAAGCAGCAGCACATCTTTATCAACCAACAGTTTAAGGTAAGCTTCATTAATTTATAGAGTATATTATAATGGTGGTAGTATAACGATGTATACAGCAGTACCATCACTTTGGATTTTGGTTTGGTGATGGATGTTAGGTAGTGGCCTTAAGGGGGGGTCGCAGGGGGGCGGAGCCCCCCCGCTAGGCCTAGGTAGGGGTACAGGCCCTAGGTAAGGTTAGGTGGTTGTATTAGGTTCGGTAGTGCCCCGAAAATCACTGGATCCCCCCATAATTGAAGTAGTAGTAGGTTTATGCTTAGATTTGTGTGTAAGAGTAACTCTGTTTCTTTTTTATTCATTTCCTCATGTTTATATGCGATGCAACACCAATCTGGTCGTTTTTTTGCCGTTTTTCGTCGTTATACTTGAAAAACGGGTGCGGCCTTCTCCTGGACATTTACCTTTTTCTGGAAAAAACTTTTTTTTTTTTTTATCTCCAATTACATAGTAAATCTCTAAATCGGATGGTTTGCAGTCAAAATAAATGTTACAAATCCGTTTGGAACTACATTATTTCTGATGCAACAAATATATTTTTATTCCAGTTTTCCCATAATGGTTGAAACTGTAATTTTACCATATATATATATATATATATATCTATATATATATATATATATATAGATATATATATATATATATATATATATCTATATATATTACACGCATATCCAGATCAAAGGCAGGAATTCAGAAGCAGAAGACACAGTATCCATTTATTCCAAGCTTTCTTGATTCATAATCACATCATAAGGGATATCTACAACAATAAAATACAATATATCAATATAAAATTAAAAGAGCTATATACAAGACTTTAATTTAAAAAGCGGACGAAGGAAACTGATAAAAACCAAATAAAAATAAAATGGTTAAGAACAGAAAACACACGTAAACAAAGACGCAATAGGAAACAAAATAGTAAAATTCAGAACACATACTTAAATACAGAAACATTTAAAAAAATAAATGACTAATAATAAATAAATAAAACACTGAAGGTTAACCTACCATTACAGAGGATAGGACGCACTAAGAACAAAACATACGAAAAAATTTTCGGGAGAG
>NC_087221.1:36307878-36387878 GCF_015104395.2 Macrobrachium nipponense | reverse complement strand
AATAGCAGCGATGAATTTGCGATATAATTTTATTATTCATCCAATCAGACATTCAGCACAGAAAGTGGATTAATTTGATATAGATATCACTCATAGACTACAACAATTAGAATGGAAACACTATCCCAAAAATCAAATATTTTATAATTTACTTTGAGAAAAATATTGCTAAAAATCTGAACTTATTTTCACAACTGGGTACACCTTTATTTAATCTTAACATCTACAAACCTCACGATCATATGAAATTTGAACTCCGCAGACAGCAAATCATTCCTGAAAATCTCAGAACACAATAGGCACGTAATGATAAATCTACGGCCAAAGTATACCATATTTCATTTACTCAGGGAAAAAACTGAGCTTCTCTCTCTCTCTCTCTCTCTCTCTCTCTCTCTCTCTCTCTCTCTCTCTCTCTCTCTCTCTCTCTCTCTCTCTCTCCCCAATAATTGATACGTAGACAATTACTTCTCCAAATAAAAACCTTATTTGCGTTTAGTTCTAATTCAGTCAACGAATGACTTCATTAACTTGATTAACACAATATCCATGTAAATACAGACCCTCTACGGATTATGGCCGCCATATTTCACTTACTTTCGCCATCGCAGTAGCTACTTTTTTCTTTTTTTTTACATTTGGATATGGTACTATCAAATTCTAACACTCATCACCTTACATTAACAACTTACTTTAATTACTTTGTCAGAGAATGGAATAATAAAATCTTTAAAAGTCACAAACCTAAAAACTGGTAAAATTAGATTTTAGACACAGCCATGGCAATTTCGTTAAACGAGTAAGATTGCATTTACAAGAAACGCGTTCTGTTCTGTAAGTTCACTGCAATTAAACATGTCCAGCTGGAGGTACCTTTTCTTTCTTTACCGTCAGAAAAAAGTTAGGAAAGGTTAGACATTTAACATTTCGATGTATGGTTCAGTAAGCCAGACTGAGGTGTACAACTTTAATATAAAGGGTATTTTTTTAATTTCTGTATCCACGGGTAGGTCTGTTACAATGGAGAAAAATCAGGCTATCAGAACTCCTATTCTGCACGAGAGAGAGAGAGAGAGAGAGAGAGAGAGAGAGAGAGAGAGAGAGAGAGAGAGAGAGAGAGAGAGAGAGAGCTTATTTCAATTACTAAATCGAATATCTAAAACTGGGCTTTTTAATTTGAATACAATACGGGTATGGATATTGGTTCTGAATGAAAAAATGGGTGCTCGTACATACGTTATTACGTTTATAAACACTGGAGTTGATCTTTACAACACACAAAATAACTTTTAAAAATTCTATCTCTCTCTCTCTCTCTCTCTCTCTCTCTCTACTCTCTTCTCTCGTTTCTCTCTCTCTCTCTCTCTCTCTCTCTCTCTCTGTGACACAAACAAACACACACTTACGTTCAGACACGTTCTCTCTAATACACACGAACGAAAATGAGCTCAAGACTAGGCTCCTTCTTGCTCTTCTCTCTCATCTCTCTCTAACTTCTCTCTCTCTCTCTCTTCTCTCTCTATCTCTCTCTCTCTCTCTCTCTCTCTCTCTCTCTCTGTTGATGTCGAGAGCCAGAGCTCTTACCTTCATTCATCCTTAGGGCGGCCAGCTTCCTATTAGCAAGACGCCTGGAGTACCAGCACAAAGTGTTCTTCTCATGCTCGCCTCGATTCATAAAACGCTCATTAACTTGATGTACTCGGAAAGAAATGGCTGCAATTAATTGCCATTATAGAAGCGTTTAATATTCTCTCTCTCTCTCTCTCTCTCTCTCTCTCTCTCTCTCTCTCTCTCTCTCTCTCTCTCTCTCTCTGAGACAGTTTTACAACTTCACTCAATATATTTTTCGTTTCCAGACAATATTTCATCTTGCTTAATTTTTCAGAAACCACCTTTATTGAAATCCAGATCCTGCAAACAATTCTCATTTCAAAGTCACAACAAAAGCATCCAACCACACAAATGGGAGAGACTGAGCTTTTGAGCACGCCTCATTTTCCGTGGTGTTGCAAAACAGCTGATTATTTTATTATTTCTGCGCTGATGATTAACATACTAACCAAAATATTTCCTACATCTATTTCAGTATCTCTAAAATTTCCATTTTCATGTTTCAGCGGAGTTTCTTTTTTTTCTATATACCAATCACTTAGCAGACAAGGCGTCTCTACAATCCAATCTTCATATCTTTGCGAATTATTCTTATTTAACTTTTTCTAGAACCTCGTTGAAATTTCTTCATCTCAGGAGCTGCATCACCTGCAAAACCTGAACATCTAAAAACGGTTTCTTTTCCTCATCTCAAAAGCTGCATCAGCTCCTATGTACCCTTCCGCAAAAACTTGAACATCTATAAACAGTTTCACTTCCTTATCTTAGAACTGCATAAAGTCCTACATATCTCTCAGCAAATATATGAACATTAATTAGTTTCTCTTTTTCTTTTTATCTCAAAAGCTGTATCAGCGCTTACATATTCTGTGAAACCTTTCCTAAACATCTAGAGATTCTCCTTCTCTTTCTATTGTTACTGCTTTTTTTATGAAAAAATCCCTTTCTTTTGGTACCATTTTCGATGTTTTGTTTTTTTATGAAAACATTTTTTTTTTTTTTTTTTTTTTTTTGGGGGTTTTTTTTTTTTTTTTTTTTTGGGGGGGGGTTGTACCATTTTCGATGTTTTACATTCTTGTTATGAAACCATCCCTGTTTCTTTTGATGCATTTTCTTTTACTATGAAAGCCTCCCTCTTTATTTTGGTAGCCCCCTCAATGTTTTTTATGTGCAATATCCCTCTTTCTTTTGGTTCCTTTCTCGATGGTTTTTCTATGAAACCACCCCTCCTTATTTTGGTAGCCCCCTTACTGTTTTTATACGAAACCATCTCCCTTTATTTCGATGCCCTTCTAAAGGTTTCCAACCCACCCACCCAACCGCCTCCCTTCTACGAAGGCATCCGTCTGTTTCTAAGCCGACAACCTTTCCTTTATCGTCCGCCACCATTATGTTCCATCATGATCACAGTTCCCATTACCGCTGGTCCATAAACTTCGTCCCATAAACAACCGGTGCCAGCGGCAACTTGCTCGTAATTCAACTCCTGGACAGCGGCGTACCACAGAATCTACATATACGAGAGTGAGTGATAATAATAATAGATGCCCCACACACACACACACACACACCCACACACACCAACACACACCCACACAGAGATAGATAGAGAGAGATGAGAGAGAGAGAGAGAGAGAGAGAGAAGGCTTTGGAGAAAGTAATCCAAAACCGATACGTGACAAAGCTAAAAATATGAAAAATAATTAAGAAGACCCACAGAGAGAGAGAGAGGAGAGAGAGAGAGAGAGAGAGAGAGAGAGAGAGAGAGAGAGAGAGAGAGCAGGCACTGAAAATAACCCAAAACTGAAACGTAACCTTTGCTATAAGAGGCACAAGCGAACAAAGGTTAAAAAGGGCAATAAAGACTGCGTGAAAGGAGGCATCTAAAGCGATAATAGGCTCAAGCAAACTCAGATAAAAAAACAAAGTGCGTGAAATCAGGCATCTAAGGCAATAAGCACAAGCAAACTCAGATAAAAAAAAAAATAAGTGCGTGAAAGCAGGCATCTAAGGCCAAAACGTAAACAAAATTATGAAAAAAATATCAATTAGGGAAAAAAAACGTCGTTTCCTGGAACCGAAAACTCAACACAAGACTTCCTATGAAATTGTCGTTTTCTACTCACAGTTTGCACACGACTCAAAAGCGAGTCTTATCCGTGCGGCCCCTTTCACATTTTTTGACTTTCCGCTTCTCCCCCGCCCCACTTGTCCTCTCTCGCTTCCCTCTTGGCAAAAGGGCGAGGATAAATATAACTTATTCTCTCTCTCTCTCTCTCTCTCTCTCTCTCTCTCTCTCTCTCTCATGCAAGAAAGCTAGCAAGCAAAAGGGCAAGGGTAAATATAAAGCAAATGGGTAAGGAAAAAAATTATACTCTCTCATTTTTGCCTCAGCAAAAGAATTGGAGACTATTATAACTCTCTCTCTCTCTCTCTCTCTCTCTCTCTCTCTCTCTCTCTCTCTCTCTCTCTCTCTCTCTCGTCTAAGCAAAAGGGTTGGAGATAAATTTGCACAAGGGCGAGAAGCAGTAAGACCCTGAAAGCGCATTTTTCCCGTTTTTGAACAAGGAGGGACCCCAGGTTGAAGGGGAAACTAAAACCTTGTGTTTGCTGATGTACTGCAATGTGTTGACATGACATAAATTCTTGGGGGCATGAACAAACCAGTGTTATAACGTTACGAGAGATATTGACACAACCCTTAAACATTTTATGTTATATGCTTTCACCAAGGTACTGAATAGTTCACGAGTAGATACGATATACACTAGAATCAATATAAAAATGCAAGATGCCGAATGACAAAACGACGAGGTGCTTCGTTTAAGCATTCAAACATAATTTTGTTTATTTAGCAGATTCATTCCTTTATATAACTCGTTCTTGTCAATCATTTTTCTATTATTGGACATCATCTTCTCTGGAAGCTCATTTTACTAGCTAGTGGCCTTCATGAATTGTCCATCAAAAGTGTTTCCATTAGAAAAATAGAAAAATTAAATTTATCTGCAACAGCTACTACATCTCAATAAAACTACAAATATACCTCGTTATATTTCAGCTACAAGAGAACCTAGAAACAAAATCACTCCCTCAAAATCCAACGACATAAGGAATGTTTTCCAACATGTTTCATACTTTCAGAAAAAATTTCATTATCTTTTTTCTGGAATGTGGAACAGCACAGAAGGGAAAAAGCGGGAAAAGGGACTGGAAACTAACGTGCCGTGTAATTAAAGCAGAAAAAAAAAAAAAAAAACTGCTTGGTACTCGGGGTAAGCGAGTAAGCGACTTCCAGGGGGATAAGAATTGGGCAATTTCAGAATAAATGAAAGCTCCCAAACTCATCTACCCAAATGCCGGCCTAGAAAAATCTCACTTACGTACCTAGTGCACTGGGCAGCTATAGTATCCCAGGCACTTTGTTCATTAGTTGTCTGTCCACAGTGTTTGTACGGAATAAATTTCAAAACCAAATCAAACATCAAAGGCATATACTCCTTCCAGTTGGTCTTAAATATAATGTACAATTAGACACTTTGAGAATAAATGAAAGCTCCCAAACTCATCTCTCCGGCCTAGAAAAATCTCATTTACGTACCCAGTGCACGGGGCAGCTATAGTATCCCTGGCACTCTACTCTATAGTTGTCTCTTCCCAGTAATTTTACAGATTAAATTTCAAAATCAAATCAACCATCGAAGGTATTTACTGCTCTTCAGTTGTCTCTTCATAGTAATTATACAAATTAAAATTTCAAAACCAAATCAAGGGTATTTACTCCAGCCAGTTGGTCCTAAATATAATGTACAACAGTCAGACACTTTGATTTGGAGCACATCTTGACTTGAAGGAGACATGCAACGTCAGATTTCCTCAAGGATTCCTTACCATCTGTGTCCTTTTGCTTTAATTTCGTGTCAATTCACTCTTTATTTCCTTCTCTCTCTCCTTCAAGGAATGCATAGGATATCCACACTTCCTTTGTTGCATTTTAAAAAGTTACGACTGGAAGTTAATTTTCATCGTCTACTTTCGCAAAACTCGGGAAAAAGATCGAACTACAGAAATCAGTAAATACGTAAAACCATATGTTCTAATTTTGCTAAGAATAAGGTTAAAACTCAATAATGTTCCTACATCTCCAAGGAGTCTAATAATCTCTGGAAAAACAAATAGTCTCGCCATTCCTTAGAGCACATACAAAATAATAAAGCAACTTCTCTAAAAATAAATAATATAGCTGTTTTCTTCAATAACAAATAACTTTGGCATTTGCTGTACAACAGACAACGCACCATTTCTTGAATATAAAAAAAACTCTGATACCTCGTATGAACCCTAACGGCCTGGTCATTTACTTGAGCATAGCCATTAACTCATTACATCCGCCATTTTCCTTGAGATTAAAAATATTTTCCTAACGGCTGTCCGTTTGAAAGACCAATGACCCAATGAAAAGCGAAAATGAAGGCAAGAGAAATATTATATTTTCGTTTTATAAAAAGAAACAATCATAAACACAGCATTTACGGCCCGTATTGTATCAAAACTGATTTTGGCGAAATGAATATATTAACTAATAATAATAATAATTATAATAATAATAATAATAATAATAATAATAATAAATAATAATATTTTGTATAAGGTCCATAATAATATCAATGGTAGAATGTCAGACTTTATATATTATTAAGGATCTTATACAAAGGTACTCCTGTTCTTGGTATTGAGAGTTCTACACAATCAATAATAATAATAATAATAATAATAATAATAATAATAATAATAATAATAATAATAATAATAATAATAATATCAATAATAATAATAATAATAATAATAACTAATAACTGGTACGACCAGTCTTTGAGTCCAATTTTGTCATTTATCACTACAGAACAATTTTCTATTTCTGTTTTCCTTTTTTCCGCCCCAAGAAAATGGATATTAAATAGCACGAAAAGTAATGAAAGTATCATTAGCCCTAATGAGGATCCCTAATTTTAAATTAGACGGGAGGGAGCTAATTAAGAAGAAAACTCAGCAGAAAGAAAAAAAACTCAATACATCGATTCTTAACTTGTTATATTTACTTTTAACCGAGAATAAAACTTTTTCTTTTTAACCACCCCTATTTTAGGGAGAGGCATAATTCTGAATATATATATATATATATATATATATATATATATATATATATATATATATATTATAGTATACAGAGAGAGAGAGAGAGAGAGAGAGAGAGAGAGAGAGAGAGAGAGAGAGAGAGAGATACTTTCATACACAAACAACAGTTAACTTGTGCCAGAAACTCTTGACAAATATATTATGAATATCATGACACAGCAACAACAAAAAAAGTTACATAGATAAAAGGCATAAATAAGAAAAACTTCACAGCGGAGAAAAATAAAATGAAAACTAGCTAAAAGTATCACAAATAAAACTAAAACGTTCAGTGAAATAAATAACGAATTAACGAATGCTGATAATTAGAGAAATAGCCAAAATGAATAAAAGAACATCGCCCACAAATCTCTTCAGCACCAACACCACAGCCACCACCACCACCACCACCAGCATAAGAGGTTCGAGAAAAAAATGACAAAAATTCCATTCCACCTTGACATAATCTAAACACTGGCCCGAGAATATTTATGAGACTCCAAGGAATCGTTGTGACTCTATAAAGAATCGTTGCGACCGTAAAGAATTGCTGTGACTCCATAGAGTTGTTGTGGTTCCAGAGAAGCGTTGTGACTCTAAAGAATCGTTGTCACTCCTAAGAATCGCTGTGACTCTTAAGAATCGTTGTGACTTCAGAGAAAGTTGTGACTCTAAAGGTCGTTGCGAATCTGAAGAATCTTTGTGACTTAAGAATCGTTGAGAAATGTTGTGACTAAAGAATCGTTGTGACCCCAGAGAATCGTTGTGACTCTAAAGACTCGTTATGAGACCAGAGAATCGTTGTGACTTCAGAGATTCGCTATAACTCTAAGAATCGTTGTGACTCCAGAGAACCGTTGTGACTCGAGAGTCGTTGTGACTCCAAGAGAATCATTGTGACACCAGAGAATCCTTATGACTAAAGAATCGTCATGACTAAAGAGTCGTTATGAATCAAGTATCGTTGTGACTGAAGAATCGTTGTGACTCCAGAGAACCGTTGTGACTAAAGAATCGTCGACCGGCAGTGGGGCGCAACACCTCTAAGCTACAAATCTTTTCTTTCTCTCTTTCGGCCATGATTCCAAACCAAATTATAACTTCATGATTACCACCGGCCTCGCGAAAAAATTGCCTTTAACTTCTAACAAGCTTACGGAGTTTGCTCGTTGCATTTGCATAAAGAGCGTCAATAGACCTCATAAATTCTACTTTCAACACCGGGGAGGTGGAGGAGGGTGGTGTGGGTTAAGAGGAGAGGGAGGGGGGTGGGGGAGGGGTGTGTCTCGGCAGCCGACATATCATCGGATTTCCATTTCAATATACAGTGTGAAAGAATATAGAAGGCATGAAATGCATACCAAATTACGATTTAAAAAATGAAGGAGGTATATAGAGGTTTGGGAAAATAGGACTGGGAAATGGAGAATCGAATTATTCTTTGCGAATATACCAAAAATAAAGTGGGAGAAAGAATTACGGTTTCTAAATATGAAATCGAAATGAAACAGAGCATATTACAGTTTGCGGAAATAAACTGGACGAAATAAGAGATAATATTGCAGCTTACAAGAATACAATTGAAAACTGGAGAGTATATTACAGTGCATGTAATTAAATTTGAAATATTGTACGGTATAATGCTTCTTAATCGCTGGAAATAGATTTAAACAAACTAGGAAATAAATTACATATTGAAAAAATAAGAGAAGAAAAATTACAAAAGTTACATACTTAATAAATAAAACAAAAAAATACACAAAATTGCAAAAACAAATTACAGATTGAGAAAATTAACTGAAAACTCACAAAAAAATAAATACAATTACAGATTGAAAAAATTCAGTGGAAAAAAAAAACAAATTACAGATTGAGAAAATTAATTGAAAACTTAAAAAAAATTGCAGATTGAAAAAATTTAGTGGAAAAATTACAAAAGCAAATTACATATTGATAAAATCGAGTGAAACAAAACAATTTGCAAAAAAGAAAAAAAAAAAATCAGGTAAAGTTTATACGGTGAAACACCGAACTAAGCAATGCACCTCAGGACATTTTTCTCCCCCATACTATTTGAACATCTCCCCCCCCCCCTCACCCCCCCCCTAACAAAAACCCCCACCCCAACACTTAAAGCTCACTCGACCAAGTAAATGTAAGCCAACTTTTGGAAGGGGGCTGCAGCATAAAATCATAAAAGGTCTCTCCGTAAAAACGAGAGAGAGAGAGAGAGAGAGAGAGAGGAGAGAGAGAGAGAGAGAGAGAGAGAGAGAGAGACCCCTAGCGTACACTTTTTTTAACTTGTACCAGTGAAAGTGCTTTGTATATATCAGTAGTGTATTCCATATCATTAGTAAGATGAAAAAGATGAGAAAGGAGTGTTTAAATTATTAAGTTGTACAGCACACGTTTTGTACAAATAATTCACATTCATATTCATGAAGTAGAGAAGCCCTTTGGAACGAACAGACCAACTGCCGATTAAAATCTCACAACAGTAAAAATATACAAATTAATTCTCTCTCTCTCTCTCTCTCTCTCTCTCTCTCTCTCTCTCGCCTCCACCTCTCTCCTTCTCTCTCTCTTTCTCTCTCCACACACACACACACACACAAACAAACCTGTAAATATTTACACAATCTTTACGCGTATCCATATATTATTTATGTGAATGATATTCTATGTATTATGAATGCATGCATGCATGTATGTATGTACGTATGTATGTATCTATTATCAGAGAGAACTCAGGGCAGCCATAGCCTTCTAGGTCAAATGATAGCAAAATATCATATATTTCCATAAACTAAAAGCAAAGCGTATCCATATATTCTTTATGCGAATGGCATTGTAATACGTATGTATGTATGTATGTATCATTATCAGAGAGAACCCAGGGCAGCCATAGCCTTCTAGGTCAAATGATAACAAAATATCATACATCTCCATAAACTAGAACCAAAGCGTATCCATATATTCTTTATGCGAATGGCATTGTATTAAGTAAGTAAGTAAGTATGTATGTATGTATGTAAGTATGTAAGTATTATCAAAGAGAAATTCGAGCCAAACCTTCTCCTATTAAGTATGTAAGTATTATCCACAAAGGAAAAAAGAAAAAATCGGGGCAAGCCAAAACCTTCTCCATCAAATCAAAGTGAAATATCCTCTTTCCTTTCCCAGCAAAAGGCAATTACCTTCGAGTCAATAAAGTGCTGGAAAACCTAACGCAGGATATTAAAAGAGGTAAACTCTCCAAAAATAGAAGAGTTCAATTCCTATCGCAAGAAAAAAAAAACAATTCTTTCTGGGGTGCAATTTCCTCAGCAAGACAATCTAAAAAATAGCACGTTTTCTAAATGTTATAATATAATTTAATAAATTATATATATGGTGTGTAATGTATATAATATTATATATATTAGTATATAATATTATATATATATGTGTTGTGTGTGTTGGTGGGTATATATATATATATACTATATATATATATATATGTATATATATATATATATATATATATATAGATATATATATATATATATAAATATACACAAGAGATAGAGCGAGAGAGAGAGAGTGGTAGGTTAATTGGAATGGACACCATATGTTCTGTAGC
The DNA here is from genome assembly GCF_015104395.2 of Macrobrachium nipponense. NCBI lineage: Eukaryota > Metazoa > Arthropoda > Malacostraca > Decapoda > Palaemonidae > Macrobrachium > Macrobrachium nipponense. Next base: position 36,377,470 of record NC_087221.1, on the reverse strand, counting down.
GTTTTTTCTTAATATGTAACCTGAATTAAAAATTAAGATATATATATATATTATATATATATATATATACTATATATATATATATGTATGTATATATATCTATATATATATATATATATATAATATTATTACGTTTTCAATTCAGTTACCTTTATTACGAAAATTCATTACATTGCAACATCATGATGTCCATTCAAATTTAACCTACCACTGTATATAAAAAATACATCAATAAATCAACAAGTTTTACTATGAAGTTAGTTACATATTCGACAAAAATCCCCTTTAGTCGTAAAGCGTTCCATAATACATCATAGCTTGAGCTCAAGTCCAAGCAGAGATGCGGCCGATAAGGATCTCATCTTCGCAAATCCTTACGACGTAAAGGACTCATAAAACAGAAGAATGCTATGGTTACGCCGTTTCTGGCACTTGCCTGACGATGCTCATAATACAATCGATCTCGTTTACAGCGATGACCCCGAAGAATCTCGAAAGAATCATAAAGTTGAGCAAGTGAAGCAAAGCTCATACAAATACAATAATATATTAAAACTAAAGAGTTTAGATTACATGAAATATTACCAGTATATAATTACAAAGTACCGTACATATAAAGGAACCAGGATAGCTCTATACTTCAGTTCTTAGATCCACAGTTAGATAAGCAAACAGTGACATCAATAATAACGAACAGATTGACAAATATCAATAATCAACATTCTATCTAAAAAAATGCCATCCAAAATAAAATATATGTAGAAGCTACGGCCACCACTTAAAAAACTACAAGAAAAAGGTTTTTTTTTTTTTCCAAAAATGCACATATCTCATTACAAAGTCGCAGCATGTTCCGCTTTGAACAGAGTGCTTACAAGTCGCATAATATATTGCTTGTCGTAAAATGATTACTGTCTCTCTCTCTCTCTCTCTCTCTCTCTCTCTCTCTCTCTCTCTCTCTCTCTCTCTCTCTCTCTCTCTCTCCCTAGGCCTAACTGATAACGCTTCTCATAGATTAGTGGGAAAAGGAGCTAACACCCTAAAATAGAGCTTATAAAAACTTTAGAAGTGGACCAAAAAGCTTTTACCGAAGGAACAGACACCCCCCAAAAAAAAACTTCTCGAAGAGGTTAACTCGCTCCAAAGTACCTATTCCGGTGCTAACACACTTAACTCGGCGGACCAGAGCAAACATAGGACGTCTAACGAAAAGTAAGTCAAACAAGAAGACTCCTCTATCAAACGGCAAATCTAAAATAAACCTACTGTGGAATTTTAAGGGGAAATACAAACAAAACTAGACGGATACTGACAAATGGCAACACAAACTTTGGACCAGCAATATATAAGAGGCTGAAGGAACACTGACATGCATAGTATAGAATTCATATGTGATTATATCTGAACAACAGAATCTAGGTAAAAATACATAACATTCTTTTCATAGAGTGGAAATGAAGACATGTACACTCTTATGAAATAATATAAAACCGTATTATTTGATAAATGAAAAATGAAGACATGTAAACTCTGAATAAAAATAGGAAACTAAATTATTTATATAATGAGTGAGAAATTACATGCAGACTCTTGCATAAAAATGAACAACCACATTATTCAATTAGTGGAAATGAAGCCACGTAGAATCTTGGGAAAAATACAAAACCACGTCATTTAATGAAGACATGTCGACCCTACGTAAAAATACAAAACCATATTATTCATGTAATGAGTGAAAAATGAATACATGAAGACTTTAAGTCAAAATACTAAACCATATTATCTAATGTGGGAAAATAAATGAATGACGGCAAAATCCACGGCAATAACTTTAAAAAGCGAAGAGAAAATATGGTAAATCAAAAGAATAGTAAACCAATAAAAATAAATGTTAAAACAGTAGCTGACATCAATATTAATGACTGAACATTTTGACAAAATACGGGAAATCAAAATAACGTAAAATAAAAATATCGATAAAAGGAAAATAATAAGATAGCTAACACAGTTGATAATGACTCCGAACATTTCTGTCTGTAAGTGGTAGCGATTAAAAAAAAACATCACCTTATCCTTAAACGCATCCACAGGTGGAGACTGCAATATATATCGCTTCCAGATGCGACCATTTACAACTCTAAAAGCGCGCCAATGTTAATTATAAGACTTTCGCACAGCCCCACCCCCTCCCCCTTCTCTCTCTCTCTCTCTCCTATTCAAATCGTTCGTCTCTTCTCAGTCTCTCGTCTCTCTTCTCTCTCTCATTAGGACACTGTGAATGCACAGTAAAACATGCTCCTACAGATAAGTGAGCACAAGATCTCTCCTCAGATGGACTAACAAGTCTTTGAGACATCCTTATCCTTGTAACTCCTCGTAACTCTCTCTCTCTCTCTCTTTCTCACCCCGGGCTAAACCTTCCACCCATTTCCAGCGACCAAGCGGCCCTGGGTGAGAAAAGAAGGGAGGTGGGCGTGGCGTGGCACTGCGCCTTTAAGCCCAAAATACACTTATGAACAAAGAGCAGCCCCGTATGAATATCACTAATGTGTTGGCAGGCATGATGAAGGAGAGAGAGAGAGAGAGAGAGAGAGAGAGAGAGAGAGAGGAGAGAGAGAGAGAGAGAGAGAGGTGAGTAGAAATGTTACAAAATATGTGCCAATAATTAAATTATAAAACATATAATTGAGTGGAATTACGTCCACGAGAGAGAGAGAGAGAGAGAGAGAGAGAGAGAGAGAGAGAGAGAGAGAGAGAGAGTTCTAGCAAGGTGGGTAGAAATGTAATGAAACATGTACCATGAATTAAGTTACTAAATTATATAGAACACAATTGAATGGATAAATATCAAGGAGAGAGAGAGAGAGAGAGAGAGAGAGAGAGAGAGAGAGAGAGAGTTCTAGGAAGGTGGGTTGAAATGTAATGAAACATGTACCATGAATTAAGTTACTAAATTATATAGAACACAATTGAATGGAAACATATCAAGGAGAGAGAGAGAGAGAGAGAGAGAGAGAGAGAGAGAGAGAGAGAGAGAGAGAGAGAGAGAGGTGGGCATCAAAGCCGTAGAATGCCATACAAAAATTTCCCTGAATAGATTCGTATAATTAGCACTGCGAGAGACAGAGGCAAAGAAAACAAAAATAATAATAAGAAACCTCTTTCATGAAGAATTAACAACTATGCTTATCACATGATGAAAGTCACGGACAGAATCACTTGGGTTTTTCTATCCTAAACAAGGCGTGATCCGACCTCCAGCTTACTCGGAGCGCGTGCTACAATCTACGGTCAAATAGCGCGTTGTTTCACCAACGAAAATTAAAATAAATACCTGCAATTTATTAGAAATAATTTTGTTTTGTACTGTTCGAACATGCATATTATTTATTTTTTATATCTTCATTCTTGTAAATAAATCATAAATATCCTATCCTAAAATTCCTAAAACACCTTTTTCAGACCTTTTTAGGCTTTCCTATCCCTCCAACAACAGTAAGAACAAAAGCAACAACAAAGTAGTTTGTAGGCTTACTCCCTGAGTAAGCGAAAATATCGGTACAAGGCTAATTTTGCCTCCTTATTCAATCCATCAGAAGATCACCCGTGATGATTCCTTGTTTTCGTGACCGCTTGGCTGGCAAAGGCCCCTGTCATTATTAGCCACTTTCCAGTCAGTCAAAGGCCCTCGAGTAGACGGTTCTCATTTTTCCAAAACCCAGTCTTTAGATGTTCAACTCTACCTGCTCTCTAGATCACGCACCCGAACCTCTTGTGTTCAGCGTGTCTGGTATGGGAGATCCCAGCCTTTGTCGGACACATCTGAGAGGAACGTATCAGGGGTACCAAGGGTATGCTTGGAGCAGAGATGCTACTTCCTTCTCCATGATTACAGCTGAACCTTATAGCCTACCGCTGTAAGATGCGAAACAGCTCCCAATGGGCTGTAATTGATGGACTCTCACCATGTATCTCCTCCATCTCAAAAAAAAATAATAAATAAAAATAAAATAAAAAAAAATCTAACCAACCATTTTCATTTTTCTGAACTGGAGGACGTGTCCCACTCGGCCGGGAAATTGCCTCTTATGTCACCCATCTCCAAACGAAACACTTTCCCGGAAAGTCCTGAGCCAGCCTGAATTTATATATAAAAAAAAATAGATGATCCGTGTAACAGTACAGTTTGAGCGCTTATCTAACACTCGATGAATACTGAGCATTAATCGTCTCGAAAAAATTAAAATTTATACATATGGATACATGTAAGGATGAGGTAAACCACATCACCCACGAACACCATTTCCAGAAACTTAAAATAGGCCTAAGGAGTCAAGTGGGTGGGAGTTACTGAATCACTATGAAGCTAAAGGAAAATACTTGAGTGCATGAGTTTAGTCAAGTAGTACCATAAGACCTTTCGTTAGCGGACTGACATTATCTCCAGAATGTCGCTAATATGAGTGAATAAATGGAAATGCACAATAAATAAATAAATAAATACATTTTCGTTTCATTACTTTACACACACACACTCACACACAAAATACACACATACATACATACATACATACATACATACATACATACATCATACATACATACATACAAATATATATAGTATTCTAAGAAATATATAATAATATATATAATACTATATATATATAACATTCTTTTCTAGAGATACCTGCTTTGCAAGTTCATGATTATTCAGACCTTCTATAAATTTTATCTATAAGACTGCATACTTGATTAATAATAACAAAAGCCAACAGAACAGCGGAAGCTTCCTGGAAAAAAATAGCCCAGCTCTAAAAGAATAGCAGAAATGTATTCGAGGTAGGTGAGGGGTGGGAGGGGGGGGAGGGGGCGCCCGGTTGCAGGATACCAATACCGAAGCTCAGAAAATATTTCAGTTTTCCACAGCGCATTCAAATGCAATCCGAACAGGGTCTACCAATAAGATCTGAAATACGGCGGGGAGAGGGAGGGAGAGGGGAAAGGAACAATGCATTAATTAGCTGAGAGAGAGAGAGAGAGAGAGAGAGAGAGAGAGAGAGAGAGAGAGAGAGAGAGAGAGAGTAGAGAGAGAGAGAGAGAGAGAGAGAGAGAGATGGTAATATTGAGTTTCGGTCAAGTATAGCTGAATTGCTGTTATTAACAAATAAATGTAATATCGAGTTTCGGTCAAGTATAGCTGAATTGCTGTTATTAGCAAATAAATGTAATATCGAGTTTCGGTCAAGTATAGCTGAATTGCTGTTATTAGCAAATAAATGTAATATCGAGTTTCGGTCAAGTATAGCTGAATTGCTGTTATTAGCAAATAAATGTAATATCGAGTTTCGGTCAAGTATAGCTGAATTGCTGTTATTAGCAAAAAAAATTTATTATTGAGTTTCGGTCAAGTATAGCTGAATTGCTGTTATTAACATATGTAATATTGAGTTTCGGTCCGGTCAAGTGTAGCTGAACTGCTTTTATTAACGAATACATATAATCTCGCATAGCCGTGACAGCTTAACCTCTCTTTGTGTGATAATGAAAGAATATATTGTTCAACTAATAATAATATTATCACTACTGTTATTATCATTATTATTATTAGTAGTAGTAACACTCTTGAGTGACAAAAAAATGCCACACAATTTTATATATACATATATATCCTTCAATATTGAGGCTTGCTTATTTTCGTCGAAAGCTTCAGGTATGAAAGAGATTCAAACAGTTTCACGATAAAACAATTGACAAAAGCTGAAATATTCAAGTTATCGAGAGAGATTTAAAATGTCAATGAAAAACGTAAAAGAAATATATTACACACAAATCACCAAGGAAGTGAGAATCATGAAATACAACCATCTGATTCACCGAATTCTGAATCTTACACTGAACAAAACTGTACAGATGAATGGTGAACATTCAAATTCTTCACAGCAAAATTAAATTTAAAAAAAAAACGTACATCTAATTCAAGGAATCTTGAGTCTTACTCTGGACAAAAACGACCGATAAACGCAACGGCCATTGGTGACAATTTCGCCAACGACCACCGCTAATTGAACATCGTCTCTGAAGACGAAATACTAATTCTCAATTTCCTTTTTCCACTAACGAACGTTCCCAGGGAGCCAGGGTGATATATATAGCTTATGGCAGCCGTAAGAGGATTGAAAGGGATTTTGCAAATAGCAGGTGTCCCTCTTATTTTCCCAGTGGCTAGAGCCCTTGGTCATTTTGAAAGCAGATCCTGTTGTTAGTTGAAGGAAACGTTAAACGTCGATATTTCCTAGAATTACAACTAAAAAGTTCGTTCCCAATCATTTGCAGGTAAATAATATTCATAATTGGATTCCATATACCTACGTGTATATGACATACACACATACATTCATATAATATACATATGTATATGTATATGTTTATATATATAAAAAGATATATATATATATATATATATATATGTATGTATATGTATATAATAAAAATATACCGGTCATTCTTATCGCATACATATGTAAATGTAAAAGCCACAATGCCCTTCAACTTCTTAAATTCTTTGTTTGTTTTTTTTTTGTGGCTATTACATTTACATATATAGATACACACAATATATATATATATATATATATATATATATATATATATATATATACACTACACGAAGTGAAATTGAAACGCCAATTGTCGGAGTGCTTACACATAGATAATCCGCTAATTGAACCTCTAATTGGGTGTCACACAGGTGACTGGATCCCATAATTACTAGATCACGACCAGATTCCGGAGCAAATTCTCCGTGAGTGAATCACGATTGTTGTCTGAGAAAATGGAAACTGGAAACCTACGATCCCTAAATGACGTTAAACATCACCAATTTCTAAAGCTAATGCTTTAATATTTTACTGTCTTCTTCTTTTACCTACGATATGTGAATACTATGAATGTATGTACGAGAGAGAGAGAGAGAGAGAGAGAGAGAGAGAGAGAGAGAGAGAGAGAGAGAGAGAGAGAGAGGGGGGGGGGGGGGGAGTTAGGAAGGGGCCTCACAACATACCAATAGAATCTCGGTAAAGTGGTGAGCGCTCTTGCCCATATGGAGATGTGTACCAAACAATTTGGAGATTCCGTCATGATCATTCATCATGAAACTTAATTAACAAATTTCATCCTTTCTTCTTCAATAATCAAAGGTTTATTTTACTCAAACAAAGTCAATGCCGGCCTCGGTTAAATGTAAGTCCTTTTGAAGAACTTTTCTCAATGAAATAAAAATGAAAACAGCAACGACGGAGAGTGAATAAGAATACAGCAAGAGGTAAATAATATGAAAATGAAGCATGACAAAAAGAAAAAAAAAAAAACACACACACACACACACAATGTCTTTACACTTGTAAGATAACCTTGACCTTGACACGTGACGACGCAAAAGTCGTGGAAAATGAGGTCACGTTTCGTACGAGGAGAGAGAGAGATTCACATTGATCGAAAATAAAAATTCAACCGTAACACGACAGCCTTCATGACCAGAGCCATAAAGACGATTAACAGACAGACAGACGTACAAAGGTAACATTTAAAAAAGCATAAACTACGCGAATATTATATAAAAGACTCCTGAAAAATGTTTGGTGATTTTTTATTTGTGAAGAGACGTGGGGGAAATTACGATTTTTAATAAATACAACTCACTCTTAGTTTACGATTCCTTGCATAAAACTGAAGAGACGGGAAGTAATTGTGCCTTCTAAAAAATACAACTCATACAGAGTTAACGATTCCTTACATAAAAATAACAATCAATATTTTATTGGGAAACTTAGAAAACAAAGCTTGCCCATAGAATCAGTAAGAAAATTGTGTATTGATATTCATAATTACATTATAATTCTAAATGCACAAGTAAACTTAAGAATTTAGATAAAACATTCTAAAAGCTTTTCACTCCTTTTACAACCAATAACGCAAAAACATCCCACATTTTATAATCAGATTAAATTTTTCTCATTATATGACATCATCCATGACTAATAACCCACGTCCATATTTATTCGGCTTCAAACACACAAGACGACAAACCCCACGAACCCCCTCCCCCCTCCCCCGTCTTTCCTTCCTTACTTCCTTCTCACTTCCTTCCTTCCTTCCTTTTGAAACTGGAAACTTTAAAATTTATCCGACGAAACAAATCTATAGTCCTTTTTCCCATCGGGCGAATATCTGAATAGAGACTGTGCGTCCGGAATCAATCGATATTGAACTCCTTGGAGACCTTTCATCAATTGGGTGCTTATTCTTTTAGAACGGTTCTTATAGAAACAATACTACTCTCTCTCTCTCTCTCTCTCTCTCTCTCTCTCTCTCTCTCTCTCTCTCTCTCTCTCTCTCTCTCTCTCATAGCTCGTCTACCTATGGAAGTCTCTGCAAATATAAGTAAAATATAAGAGCATCTCCTTTTCAGCTAAAACGCCTAAAAAGTACCGGAAGTTATACAGAGCTCGTCTTATCAGATTCATCAAACAAATCCTGCAAACTTTTATGGAATGGAATGTAATATAAAATCTAGGCCTAAGGCCAAGCGCTGGGAGCTTTGAAGTCATTCAGCGTTGAAAAGGAAACAGAGAGCAAAACCATTCAAAAGGCGTAAAAGAAAGAAGACCGCAATTGTTAGGAGAGGGTGGATAGTATGATGGAAAAATGAGAATATGAAATGAGGTAGAGTAGAAGGAATGAAAGGGGTTGCAGACAGGGGCCGAAGGAAAGCTGCAAAGAACCTTTAGTAATGGCTACAGTGCACCGCATGAGGTGCACTGGCGGCACTACCCCCTGTACGGGTAATAACTATTAATTATCAGTATGTCCCTGGTCTAGTCAATGGTCAAAATGTTTCACTAAAATTGTTCATAAATGACAAACGGGCAAAATAACCGCTGCTTCACATGGAAATTTCAGGTCAAACTTAGTACTGGAAGTGCCTGGAAGTGCCACTTGTCTTACACCAATACTATCATTAAGTTTTGTCTAAAAGTGTTATGACCATTACACCATCACTGCTCCTTTCACAAGGTTCTATATAAAAGTGCAATACCCATTACTCCATCCCAGTTCTATGTAGTAATGTGAGGTCCATTACACCATCGCCGATATTTTCACAATGTTCTATATAATAATGTGATGCCCGGTGACCCATCATCGATACTTTCATCATGTTCTATAAAATAGTTCTGTATAATAGTGTGATTCCCATCACACCATCACCGATAGTTTCACCAAGTTCCATATAATAACGTAATGCCCATTACATAACTACTTCATTCAATTTTTTTTTTAGTCTTGGGCACGAATCCTTTTATTTTTTTTTAGTCTTGGGCACGAATCCTTTTATTTCTCCTACAAAATTCTTTACCAAGGCTCACATACGCTGGGAATAAATACGCCAATAATTACAAAACATCTTCATTCACACCAAGCCGCCTAAACCAAATAACATGACGGCCACACCAGGAAAAGTAAATTTCAAAGCCTATAAACCTTTAGGCTTCAAATTCTCCTTCTGTCAGCCGTGATAATTAATCACTCACGCCGTCGACTTTTCGGGACTAATCACGAACCGTTGACGCTGATACCCGAACACCACCCCAACCCCCAACCCCCAACCCCCCAAAGTTGGCGTCCAGTTTCTGCAGTATTGCTCGGTTCTGTTGAAAGGTTATTGAAAGGCGGTTGCTCTGAGCCTCAGTTACAGTAGGTCGTTCGCAATGCAGTGCTCAACAGCAAGAAGATTTATGTCAAAGTTTTACAACAGGAGAAATCATAAATTTCTCAAATTTAAATCAATAAATTCTATGAATCCATAACTAACACAAATCATACTTATGAATAATAATAAAAATTTCAAATTGGGAAGAATAAGGAAACAGAATCACAAAATATGCCCGATAAGGTCATCAAAACCTCTAAAGAAATAATGTACCTGGTAGAAAAAAAAAACAAATGAAACTCTCTATCTACATTTTATACCTACATATTATGTAATTGTAAGGCATTTGTAATATATATATCAACAAAATTCACTCAACCGCCGCATAAAAGTGAGCGATAAAGGATATATATGAGGACTATAAAAATCAAATTCTCAACTACAAATTTCCCTTCCGGCGCTTCGAAACTGAATAGGCCTCCTGATAATGCTGAGGCCACAAAACACTCGTTTTCTTGCTATTTTTAGGCCTAAGACCCGGCCCCCCCCCAAAGAGGCCCTTCACTATAAATAGAATCAATAATTCATGAAACTGATTTACACACAAGAAAGTTATTTCTCATCATAAAGTTTTAGTGCGTTATTCAATCTCAGCAGGAATCTCAAGATTTGGGCGGAACGAAAAAGGTGGTTCTCGGGCGAGAACAATATTGAATTGAACAAAGTTTTATACCTGTAGAAATTATCTATCTGTTTACATTTAATATGATCGACGTCAGTTTACACACCCACCAAAAATTACAATTAGAAGACAGTTAATTCAACATATCAATATATAAGTTTTACAATAATAATAATAATAATAATAATAATGAATAATATAATAATACGAAAAATTAAAAAACCAAAAATAATAATAATAATAATAATAATAAATGTTAACTGTGTCAATAATTTGTATTATTTGTTAAAGTTCAAAACTTTAATTATTACAAATTATACGATTCATCGATATCATTCTGGATTTTTAATATGCAGCAATTTAATCACAACACTGACAATTTCTAATACAATAATAATAATAATAATAATAATAAGAATAATAATAATAATAATAATAATAATAATAATAATAATAATAATAATAATAATAATAATAATAACAGGAAACACAAAGTATCTTTCGTTATTTCCCCTCGATGACAACAACTCAAAACAATTATTCGTCAAGAATTAAAAGCAAGTATGTAAGTCAGTTCATTTAACACAAAATAATAAAGGAAAGAGCCACGCGTCAAAACAGAAAACAAACCTCCAACTTCCAAAGGCAAAGTCCAGCTTCTTCTTTTACCTGTCCCATTCACGGCATAACCCTCTATTCCTCGTTTATCCCCCTTAAATCCCATTGTCAACAGAGCACTCGTTCCATTCTGTGTTCCTCTGTCCAACCCCTTTACTTATAAGCCGTAATCCATTTACCTTACACTCCTGCCTTCGAAAACATTTCGCGTGGTCTCACGGAGAGTCGTGTTTTCATACAAATCCCTTTATCGTGCGCATTCTGTTTCCTGCTTGCAAAAATATACGGAGGGATGTTTTGCCAGGATAAAAGGTTATGTTGCATGTTAGCGCATTCAATATTACAAAAGGGATATTTCGAATTGCAGTATGGGAAACGTTTCGAGGTATTCTGTGTCGTGATAAGAAGCTGTCATACACATTCAAATAAACTGGTGTATACAAAATTGATTTTGCAATACTGAAAGCTATCGTATTTACTTCATCACAGTTACCGAATGAATAAGTGCATACATTCTATAAATATTAACACATACACATATAATACATACAAATACATAATATGTGCACATTTATATATATATATATATATATATATATATATATATATCACACACACGCATATATGTATGCATGTGTATATATATATTCATATACATCTTTTATTAATATATAACATATAAATATATATATATATAGATATCTATATATATATATATATATATATATACATATATATATATTACATAATAATAGATATATATATATATATATAATATATTATATATAATACATATTTATATTTATATTCATATATATAAATAATATATATATATATATATATATATATATATATATATATAAAATCATCCTACACATAATTCAACCTGACAAGATATCCTGAACCTCCCTTCCAAAGAGAAGAATTCTTTCTCATCAAACAATACCTCACATATTCTTACCAGCGAGCCTCATTACTGACGTTAAGATCCTCGGTAAGGATTCTTCTATTCACATCTCAACACACAACCTCCTATTCACAGGAGAGAGAGAGAGAGAGAGAGAGAGAGAGAGAGAGAGAGAGAGAGAGAGAGAGAGAGAGAATTTTTACTTATCGCAAGACGTTCATGGTTGTCGGTGAAAAAATTTGCGAGAGAGAGAGAGAGAGAGAGAGAGAGAGAGAGAGAGAGAGAGAGAGAGAGAGAGGCTGTTATCACGAAACGAGGCAATTGTGAAGTGTAACACAATATGCTTATTCTGAGGAGAGTCGGAAGGGGCTTGAGATGGAAGAAGACGAAGAAGAAGAAGAAATAAGAGCTCTCTCTCTCTCTCTCTCCTCTCTCTCTCAAAAGAATTGTTATTTTTTGTTATATACTCATTTTTCTTCTCTTTTTATTGGATACCTTCACCACGGAAAACTGATTTGCATGTATATGACCGTTCAGCTGCTTTATATATATATATATATATATATATATATATATATATATATATATATATATATATATCAAACACCACATGGAAGAAATTGAAAACCGTTGCAAATCCTGACCGGTGTCGGCTTTATTGCCAAGCCATCTAGGGAGGACTGATACAAAGTGGCAGGAATTCAATGCAGTACATACGAACATACATCCACATATTTGCACCTGACAGGTGGTCTTGTAGCCCGAGTCCTCTTCTCATTAGTGATAGGTCAAATTTTATAAATCTGATTTTATAAATCTGATTAACATATCCACATGAATATAATGATTTCTTTCATTTGAATGAAACAATCCAGTGATGGCAGAGACATTGACTTTATGGTGAATTAAAATGTAGTTGGTTTAAAGATATAGACTTATTATTATTATTACATTATTATTATTATTATTATTATTATTATTATTATTATTATTATTATTATTATTATTATTATTATTATTACATAAAAATCAATGTTTCTGCCATCACTGGATTATTTCATTCAAATGAAAGAAATCATTATATTCATGTGGATATAATAATCATTTATAAAATCAGATTGATAAAATTTGACCTATCACTAATGAGAAGAAAACTCTGGCTACAAGACCACCTGTTCAGGTGCAAATATTTGGTTTCCAACAGTTCTGGATTTATGTTCGTATGTACTGTATTGAATTCCTACCACTTTGTATCAGTCCATCCAAGATAACATATATATATATATAATATAAATAATATATATATATATAGTATATATCTATATATATATATTATTATATCACATCTATATATATACACACACACACACACACATATATATATATTGTGAGTGCATGTATTGCTGTTTACATTATATAAATAACATTACAAAGAAATATCTGCATAACAATATCATATTAAGCTATTCCTACTACAGAAGCCTTTAAATGCCTTGATCGATTTTTCAAACATACCTCGAGCTGCAAAGGGATAAACGTCAAGACAAAGTGTTTTTATCGCCTTACCTGCAAGAAAAGGAAAATACATGAGTAAATAAATGAACAAATGAAATTAATCACATAATTCACAGAATGTAATTAACACCACTAAATACACTTGAGAACATCGAAAATATCAATACTCATTCTATAATTTGAGAATGACTACACTCGATTATGTAACTACAGCCATGACTATAGTTTTCAGTAAAGCGTATAATGCTGTATGAACCGGTGGTGGCCTGTCCTAGTGCGTTGTCAGACGCACGATCATGGATAACTTTAACCTTAAATAAAATAAAAACTACTGTGGGTAGAGGGATGCTATTTGGTATGTTTGATGATTGGAGGGTGGATGATCAACATACCAATTTGCAGCCGTCTAGCCATAGTAGTTTTTAAGATCTGAGAACCGACAGAAAACTATAAGCAGCAGTGGATGACATTGAGGAAAGTCGACCAGCAGAATGAATAACAAAACATGACTATATCAAATACTGCCTTCTTGGACATCATCACATAAACCCAGCAAATAACCCTCCCCTCAAAAAAAAAAAAAAAAAATAAAAATAAAAATAAAAAATAAAAAAAAATAGAATAAAAATAAAAAATCCACTCACGAACTGCATTTTGAAGGATACAAAGACGCAAGGGTGGAAAGGACAGTCACAGCCATCCCCAATGGATATAAAAAAAATTCAGTAAATAAATAAAAAAATACACATTAAAAGGCCTCGCGTGAAGTGACACTGCATGCAAGGCAAACTATAGAGCTTCAAGGATCCTGCGCTATTACAAGGAGGGAATCAATACTTCGGTAAAATTACGATGTTTACTGTATAATTAGATAGATGCTTCACGAGATATATCAATAAAGTTGACGAGAAGAGAGAGAGAGAGAGAGAGAGAGAGAGAGAGAGAGAGAGAGAGAGAGAGAGAGAGCTCTCAGTCTTGAATATACAGTACAATATTGCACATTTTGAAGGGTTCTCCTCACGCACGTCCATAATTTTCCTTCATGATCCTCTCTCTCTCTCTCTCTCTCTCTCTCTCTTTTACAATAGTAAACGTTATAAGGTTAAGTCTTCTTTTTTGTGTCTTTCTCCTTAATGTATAAAAACTTTGTCTACTTCCTTTAACCCTTCTCATTGTAAGCAGACAGTGATACTGAATGAAAAAGAATAATAATAATAATAATAATAATAATAATAACAATAATAATAATAATAATAATGATAATAATATAACACCAAAATAAGCAACAACAAAAAGAAAGCAAAATAATAATAATAATAATAATAATAATAATAATAATAATAATAATAATAATAATAATAATAATAATAATAATAATACCAAAATAAACTACACAAAAAAGAAAGTAAAAATAGAGAGAGATCAAGAAGCGACCACAAAATCCTTGCCAGCAATAAAGCGAAGTAGCAGAGGAGGAAGAGAAGACAGAAGAAGAAGAAGAAGAAGAAGAAGAAGAAGAAGAAGAAGAAGAAGAAGAGGGCAGAAGGAACCCGAAAGAAGGTCTCGGGGAGAATATCTCTCCACCTGTGACTTTTACGAGCGACCTCGCGGGACCATTGAATCTCCGGCGCTCCAACTCCTCCTCCTCCGTCATATATTGACACCGGTAAGTATAAATCCTTTCAGGAAACGGTTCCCACAACATGAAGCCCCTGAAGAACCCTTATGGGAAGGGCAAAAAGGTTGGGGGAAGGGAAAAAAAGTTGGGGAGGGGAAAAAAGGTTGGGAGGGGCAAAAAGGTTGGAAGGAAAGAAAAAGGTTGTGGAGGGGATAAAAGGTTAGGGAGGGAAAAAAGTTTGTGGAGGGGAAAAAGGTTGGGAGAGGAAAAAAAGGTTGGGAGGGGAAAAAAAGTTGGGAGAGGAAAAAAAGGTTGGGAGGGGAAAAAAGTTGGGAGGGAAAAAAATTGGGAGGGAAAAAAGGAAAAAAGGGGTTAAAAAGGGGAAGAAAAAGCTTGGGAGGAAAAAATTGGGGAAAATTGGGATTTGGGGAAGAAAGCTTGGGGATGGGAATAAAGGTTGGGGAAGGAAAAAAATTTAGGGAGGGAAAAAAGGTTGGGGAAGGAAAAAAATTTAGGGAGGGAAAAAAGGTTGTGGAGGGGAAAAAAGGTTAGGAGGGGAAAAAAGGTTGAGAGGGGAAGAAAGGTTGGGAGGGGAAAAAGGTTGAGAGGGGAAGAAAGGTTGGGAGGGGAAAAAGGTTGGGGAGGGAAAAAAGGTTGGGTAGAAAAAAAGGTTGGGGAGGGAAAAACGTTGGGGAGGGAAAAAAGGTTGTGGAGGGGAAAAAAGGTTAGGGAGGGAAAAATGGTTGTGGAAGGGAAAAAGGTTGAGGGAGGAGGAAAAAAGGTTGGGAGGGGAGCAAAAAGTTTGGGGAAGGGAAAAGGTTAGGGGAAAAAAGATTGGGGAGGGGAATAAGTTGGGGAGGGAAAAAAAGATGGGAAAGAGAAAAAGGTTGGGGAGAGAATAAAGGTTGGAGGAAGGGAAAAAGGCTGGGGGAGGGAAAGAGGTTATGGGGGTGGGGGGAGAGCCAAAAAGGTTGGGGGAGAAGAAAAAGTTGGGTGAGCTTGCTTGCCTCTTAGTTTCGTTTTCGCCGCCATTATGATGCGACGTAAAAAGTTTAGCTTTTATTCATCGTTACACTCTCTCTCTCTCTCTCTCTCTCTCTCTCTCTCCTCATGGGACTCGGGACACTGAGAAAGTAGTTCGTAGCCACGATATTTTCCGGCCAGGACATCCTACTCTTTTGCAGAAATACCAGACACAGTTTCACAGGTCTCAAACTTTTACATTTCCAAGCCAACTCTAAAGAGTAGCTACATTACATACAAAAAAGGCTAGAAATTAACTTTATTTATGCAACATTCTCTAATTGGCATGTATAATGAAGCAGCTCTATACTGATATAAAAGCATGTATCAAGTACCCAAATGCAGTAACGTATATAAAAATACGAATATTTATACTACACCTCATATTAAGACTAATGTTACTTAGTTGCATAAAAACATATGAATGTATGTCTGTGTGTGTGTATCCAACAGCATAATAGAGATAAAAGGACTATAAAACACTCTTTAAACGTTGCAACCCTGTATTTCGGACACTTCTGTGTCCCATTTCCGAAACATAGGGTTGCAACGTATAAATAGTGTTTTAATGGGCCCTTTATCTTCATACATATAAGCATGTGTGAGTGTGTGTGTATAAACGTAAGGGGCATACAATCCACGAGTCATGGTCCCCAGCATCCCAACGTAGAACGGGGACTCGTGCCAACAGCCATACAACGTTCCAGACAGGTTCTTACTACGAATTCCACCCAGACTAACGTTCAGCTTTAGTTCATGGCGTCCAGGAGTAATATGCATGATAGCAAAATCGCTTTCCAGCTCCTTCGTTCTCGATTTTTTCGCGCTCTCCTTCTCTCTTTCTCGATTTTTCGGTTTGCCGCTCTCTCTCTCTCTCTCTCTCTCTCGTCTCTCTCTCTCTCTCTCTCTCTCTCTCTCTCTCTCTCTCTCTCTCTCTCTTTACGTAAGCTGGGATGTGTATTTGTTCGAACGAATTGTATGAATGTGTGTATGTGTGCGTTGGCGTGATTTACCTATGCAAAACGATCTACGTGAAATTAGGTATGGAAAGTATTACCTCGAGTATTTAAAATGTTATAATTAAGGGGAAATCTTATGTCTGAATACACTACAATTAAAAACTTTCACAAAATACAAGCAAAATTATATGATATACATTATCATATATCTCTATAATCGGGGTCAACACCGAATGAACTGATACACAATCAATAAACATTAGCCAAATGAAAACTGAACGTCCTTAAAGGCCGCGTTTCAATTCATGCCTAATTAGCAAATGGAAACATCTTATGCATTCAAGCAAATTCGTGGAGTGAATTGCTTGCGTCCATTCTCTCCGCAAGTATTTACTGCCTCGACATCTGTTAACAACAGGAACCCTTTTTTTCCGATTGTAAATTCGTCATCCTTCAAATCCCACTGTATCTGAGGATTACACTGTGCAAACTTCTGCTCTAAATGTATTTCCGGCACCCCTCGGTCCCAGTCTTCTTCTGTATCATACTGCGTCTGCGTTTGTGTAACATTTGTTTACTACATAACATGGGAAGGATATGACATGACCCACACTTCGTTGTCATCCAGGCACCGTTTACCTTTAAAAAAAAATGTTCCCATTTCAAAATGAAAAGCAAATGTTTCGAAATCGATCATCAAAAGATATTTGAATATACGTGGAATATATAATCGAGATTATTCAGCAGCCGGTCGTATTATGTATATGTGTGGGAGAGAGTAGATGATCAAATATTCATAGGAAATGCATACACAGTGCGTCAGTACACACGCCCACACGGACACATAAAAATTCAGTAAATATTTATATGCGAGTTAGAATGCACAAACCATATTTTGAAAAACAATACTCCGATGCTGATCAGTATTATAAATACATATTGGAGAAGGCTGTGAATTTATATACACATAATTACATAATGAGGAACATGCATCTATGAATGTATTAAATGAATCATCAGCCAAATACCTATTATTCACGTCATTCAATTCCAGCATGTGGAATTCTCTCCCTACTTCAGTATTTCCTCAGTCACTTAACTGAGGGTCTATCGTCCCTTGAAGGGAGGACTGCTACATGTTTTTCTTGTAGGGCAGAGGTCGACTGAGGCATCTGTACGCGTCCGTTTGTCTATACAATAAAATTTACTTGACGATTCTTAAGATAAGACTAAATCAGAGGCATAGAACTTAAAGTTAAGGATATCTTAGTTTTACCAGACCACTGTGCTAATTAAAAGCTTCTTATCTTGGCGCTGACCGAGGGATCAGATATTTTTACGTGGCTTAGGAACCAATTGGTTACTTAGCTTCGAACCTACAGCTTATCATGGGATCAGAACCACATCGAGAAATGAATTTCTATCACCAGAAATAAATTCCTCTGATTCATAGGATAGAAAACAAAAGTCAATGAATTCATAATCATGACAATAGCAAAATGGTGTCTTAAACCATAGAATATAATTTTGCAAATCTCGAAATCTTACGATAACACTACATCACAGCCATAGAACAAAAATATCTAAAAGTCAATCATTTTGACAAGGTATGCAAAATCATTGTAAAACTATAATGTTAAAGAACTTTATTACTTAAAAGAGGCAAAATATATCTCAACAACAACAAGAGTAACAACGATCATGAACACAGTCATCATCAGGGTAATTTAACATCATACTGATTTTCATCATAAATTATTCGAATAAATGTTATTCAATTGGCTCTCCAAGTAGCACCTCCCCTTCGCCCTTGTTTGTCTTCTACGTTTCCCCTTCGTAAGTGAAGTGTATTGTTACAAACACTACACTTGATATACTTTACGTGCCAATTACATATCGTCAATATTCAGCTTCGATTTCGGTAAACAAATGTAAAACAGTACTTACAGAAGTGGAAAGTGCCTGATATCGTTTACTGCCTTGTGAAAAAAATGAGTAAGGTATCGTAAAAAACTTAAAATTAAAAATCAAAATCGACAAAATCCATAGGTGACATCCCGGCAATATGAGAACATAACCTGACGAAGGTGATAACAGACGTCAATAAACATAACAGTGAAAACGTTTGCCGTTTTTTATTTGTGTGTGTAAGGCCATAACAAAACCAGTAAATCAAATGGTTCCATTACACTGGAAATTTCCTATTCTTTCCCCAGAAGAACAATAAAATCAGTCTGAAAGAATTCCGACAAGGGAGAAGGGACAAGTAGAAATGCATCTTCTCATCAAAGGAATCCAATTCCTATAATGGATTCATCAACCTTCCCCCCCGCCCACCCAACAATCGGCCCCTGGGGGGACATGTTGATCCAGAGGGATCTTCACACCAAATGCGCCCCTCTAGATGAACCGATTTTCATCATCAAATGATTCGAGACCCCTTTAAATCCAGTTTTCAAATGAACCTCTAGACGCCATCTTGCGCATGGAGCTTGCCCATGCATCAAACAATAACACATAAAAAAATAAAAAGCTTTTTTTTTAACTCTCCTCAGCTCTATTCTTCTCATTAAGTCTTTGAGATCAATCATAATCACAACTGCCAAGTCATGAAGATTTACAGCACTGACAGAAGTAAAGTATATCACATCCAAAAATTGGCCCGAATGTCAAATATCAACAGCAATACAAGGTCTCAGTGGGTGTCAAAAATTAGAAGTGTTAGGGCTATAGATTGTCGTGTTCTGACCAGACTTGTAGTAATAATAGAGAGAGAGAGAGAGAGAGAGAGAGAGAGAGAGAGAGAGAGAGAGAGAGAGAGAGAGAGAGAATCCTTCATAAGATGATTCATGGGATGAACTACAAAATTATAATATACATTAATACTGATATGCACAACAATATATACATTTAATATGATATAGTATATTATATATATATTAAAAAATATATATATATATTCTATAGATATATATATTATATATCATATATCTATATATATATATATATTAATATATATATATATATATATATATATATATATATATATATATATATATATATGTGTGTGTGTGTATTACATTAGGACTAAAGGTATGAATTCATTGGACGAGAAATGACTATACTATAAGAACATGTAAAAACGAGAAAAAACTGCTATGAAGTAGATGAAAATGTTTGAAGACAGCTATGCAAATGTCAACAGCAAAGACATTAAATCTCACATAAACTTCATATCGGGGAAATTCTTCAAAAGCAAGATCCTGATTATAAACTTTAAGGCTTCCAGATGTCGTGACCTAATTTATACTGCACCATCTCTCTCCAACGAGTCCAGAATTTGTTGCACAAAAATATTTCCAGGGCAAACTGCACAGGTAACTTATTACAGGCAGTTTTTACCCCCCCCCCCCCCCCCTCTCTCTCTCTCTCTCTCTCCTCTCTCTCCTCTCTCTCTCTCTCTCTCTCCACAGTCCACACACAACTGAGGAATAATACACACAAACAAAAATTGGATACGAACATATTCTAATCACATTATTGCAATATTCACGTAATCTTTAGCGTCAGTGAACCTAATCATGAATAGTAATTAATAATCTTAATATACACCAAATCTCTACATCATTCGATGGACCGGTCCCTATCCCCTAATTGAAGCTCTCACTCAGTTTCATTTAGACCACCTTTAAAAGGATTTAATTTTTTTTTAATTTCAAACCGGATCAATAAGGCTTTCGATCACCGTAACTGTTGAACGAAAGTCATTTGCCAGTGAGTAAAAGTCCCATAAAACTGTATCATTTTTATCTATGAAAACAAAGACTGGAAGCAATAACTGACGTAAGATGAACTAAGATTAAAGCAAGGCATCAGGAGAAGATGGGCAAGACAAAAACTCTAATAGGTAAATAAAGCATAAAACAGATTCAACGTAAAAATCCTTACTGATGTTATTGCAAATCTCTCTCTCTCTCTCTCTCTCTCTCTCTCTCTCTCTCTCTCTCTCTCTCTCTCTCTCTCTCTCTCTCTCTCTAGTGTTTAATCGACGTACGAGAGCGTCTGAGAGGGCAACTTATAATTTTCCGTTATTCTCCCCACCCCTAAAAGGAAAGGTAATTAACTTAAGGCACTGTCAGGCACTAGGCTCTGTTGACTAGACTTCTTCACTGCCAGTTTCCTCACCTGCACTCATTTAAAAATTGAAACCCAATCTTGAAACCCAATCACGTAAGCATTACAGTGCAATGTGTTTAAGTACACAGCGTAAATTGCTTCGTGAAAACTGAATTAAGCACTTCGATTTCGTAAATGCAATTCATCATCATTTCACCTTAACATTTCCTTTAAGAATCCCTTAGTGACACATGTCTATAACTAGTTAATCACCCCTTATTATTCACAAGCGGTTCATTAAATCCATCTCATTACCTGTTAATTTGCATAAAAACTTCCACCATCTCTTTTGTTCCCACTTCCTTTATGCTATATTGTATCTATTCATCATTCTTCAAAAATGCAACTTCTAATCATTTTCCCTTTTAGGCCTGGAATGGTAACGCCGATGAATTACCAAATCTACTAACATATATTAACAAATAGAATAAAAACAAAACTAGCTCACTATTACGTTAGGTATATTAAAGTCAAATTTCCTCCTTTTTTTGGAACTAAGACCACTTTCCACTTATATTCCAGCCTGCATCACACCTCGCACGATAATATCGCTAGCTTACTCGTCAAATTAGCATCAGCATGAGGAGCAAAAAAATAAAAATAAAAATAAACACTTCACCTGACACAGGAACGACACCTGTCGTTGAAAGTGAAAGGCAATTAAGGAGGTTGGAATAACTCGCACATGAATGTTAGTGGGAGAGGGAATAACTGCTGAAAATAGGCTAATATAAGAAGTACGAAAGCAGATTAGATCTTATATTCTCCTGACAAGATTGAGAGTAAAAATAACTCAAATTGACAGAATATAGATAATGAGCCAATGAGAAGTGATGAGGGAGGGAGAATATGATGAAAATAATGAATTGGATGCACGTGGCAAGATATAGAAGAATAATATCGCAATAAGAGTAATAAATCTTAATACATATATACTGCATACATACATACATGCGTCTGTGTGTATCTGTAATATATAATATATATATATATATATACATATATATATATATATAGTATATATATATATATATATATATCATACATATATGTATTTATATTCTTAAAAATCCAGTCCACTTTACGTTGAGAATAACTCCCTCCCAATAGTTATAATGTATAAGTGCACCTGTTTTGGCCAAAACTCGAAACTATGTTTTCTGGGATGTCAATAACACTCAATCAGCCACCAAGACTGTTAATTTCGACTCTTGTATACAACAATCTGCTGAATTCAAGTTAGAATCAAAATCAATCCATATTCACCTTGATACCTTTGTGACTAATTCACAGATGCAGCTTTTATATTCTCCAATATTAGACCTCAAGTAACGTATAGTGTCGAATTCGTTTGTACTCTGGAAACAATTCAATCGCATCTTGCATGATTATTCACTCTACCGTTACTTGAAAGGCGATTAATCTATGGAAAATTTGATTAAATTTTGGTTTTTAAAACAATGTGAAATATATAAACAAGTTTATCATCTGTATCTCATTCACATATTCGCTCTACCGCATTACTGAAGGCGATTAGGCTGACGAACTCGGTGAGAGCATCATTAAAATAAACAGGTCGACCCGAGATTGTGATTTTCGATAAGAGGATTATCTGCTTGCTATTCTGAACATAAGCAATGAAAAATGAGCGTGTACGATGTTAAAAAAAATCATCGCATCAAAAAGAGGAACTAAAAATCGAAATAATGCAGTACGCTCTGGAGAAAAAAAAAAAACCGTGCGCGCGTTGTTAAAACATTCTCGCATCAAAATCAAAATCAAAATTCAAAATAATGTAGTAAGCTCAGAAAAATGAGCGTGTACGCTGTTGAAAAAAACATCGTCGCATCAAAAGCAGAATAAAAAAATCAATGTAATGCAGTATTATGGGGTCAGTTTTCATTTAATGGCGTTATCAGAGATTGTGGTTTCATTTCAAATCAGACTATAAAGGGTACTACCTGTGGTAGTTTTGCTTCTCTATATACTACCTGGAATAGCTTTCAGAGGTCCACATCAGGCCTACTGTTCACTTCAACACCTTAAAGTCTGATAAGGGTCCCAGTTGTACAGCTATGTTCTGAAGTGATATGACATGACATCACAGGATTTCGTTCAAAATTCACAAACTGGTAACCTAACATGTTACATTTTTATCTCTCTTTTTTTTCCAATGTTAAAACACGACCACTTCACAAAATAAGGCCATAATATGCTTCATAAAGAGTGAAATCTGTCATATATTTCAAAACTGCAAGAAAATATCCCGTTACGTTGAGTCTGAGATTTCGGACGATGCAAAAAGAATCATGTCACCTCAGATTTGAGCATAACTGTATACTGGACTGGAATATTATTTTAGATTACCTGTATTTCGGCCTATTTTTTAAACGCTTGTTTATCATGACTTACGTATCCATTGCCTTGCAGCGACAAAGCACTGTTTTGACAGCAATTCCGTCTACAGCACTTCCACCACGGATTTCTGTCGGAACAGGAAAAGTCTACACGCCAAGAACCACCGAATATAAATCTGAACCCTTCAATGAGGAAATATGGGAGAGGAAATTTTTCTTGAAAACATTGACGTACATAATTCGAACAAATACCAATCGACGACATTCGATAGAGTAACCTCTTTTTCTCCTTTATCAATGGCCTTTCGTCAATTGTCACGTATAACCATGTATTTGTACAAGAAGAAGAAGAAGAAGAAGAAGAAGAAGAAGAAGAAGACGGAGGAGGAGGAGGAGGAGGAGGAGAATCGTGACACGGAGACCCCTTTAATGAAGAAAAATGGGAGAGGAAATTTTTCCTGAAAACATTGACGTACATAATTCGAACAAATACCAATCGACGACATTCGATACAGTAACCTCTTTTTCTCCTTTATCATTGGCCTTGTCAATTGTCACGTATAACCATGTAATTGAAGAAGAAGAAGAAGAAGAAGAAGAAGAAGAAGAAGAAGAAGAAGGAGGAGGAGGAGGAGGAGGAGGAGGAGGAGGAGGAGGAGAATCGTGACACGGAGACGACCCAGATAAGAACGGGGACACGAACGCATAATTAAGTATCGACATCCCACAATTATTGGAAATGCACCTCCCTATAAAATTCTCTCCGGGTCCAGGTTCCTATGGTTACGACGATTAATGTTCCTAATAAACGGAACGACGTGATTAACGAACATATACAGACGAACGAACTTGCTTAATCATCCATAAACTGACTAACTCGGGCTGGAGTTGTGTTTGCTTTTCATTATGGAAGTTCTCTAAGGCCTGTGATTCTGGACTGTCTTTAGACAAATAATCTAATTTCATATATATAAGAAAATTTAAGGAAAATGTCTAACTTCATATATAAGAACATTTATGAAAAAATGTCTGACTTCATATATAAGAAAATTTATGAAAAAATGTCTAACTTCATATATAAGAACATTTATGAAAAAATGTCTAACTTCATATATAAGAAAATTTCTGAAAAAATTTCTAACTTCATATATAAGAAAATTTATGAAAAAATGTCTGACTTCATATATAAGAAAATTTATGAAAAAATTTCTAACTTCATATAATTGAACATTTTAAGAAAAAATGCCTAACTTCATATATAAGAAAATTTAAGGAAAATGTCTAGCTTTATATATGAGAAAATTTAAGAAAAAATGTCTAACTTCATATATAAGAAAATTTAAGGAAAATGTCTGGCTTTATATATAAGAAAATTTAAGAAAAAAAATGTCTAAGAACATTTAAGAAAAAATGCCTAACTTCATATATAAGAAAATGTGAGAAAAAAAGATGTAACCTCACATATAAGAATAACATTTAAGAAAAAATATTTCTAACCCCATATATAGAATGCATTTAAGAAAAAAATATTTCTAACCTTATATATTAGAATATACTTATGAAAAAAATATTTCTTAAGCAAAAATAATTCTAACCTCAAACGTCCAATCTCACATATAAGAATACACTTCAGAAAAAAATATTTCTAAACTGATATCTAAGAATTAAAAAAATATTTATCTAATCAGATATATAAGAATACGTTTAAAAATATATTTCTAGCTTAATTTCGTAAGAAAAAATATTTCTAACCTGATATGTAAGAGTACAATTAAGAAAAATTATTTCTAACTTCATATGTAAGTATTAAACAAATATTTCTAGCCTCATATATAAGAATCAATGTACGAAATATCATTTCTAACCTTATATATAAAAATCAATGGACGAAAAATTATTTCTAACCTCATATATAAGAATCAATGTATGAAAAATCATTTCTAACCTCACATATTATAAGAACAATATAATCCAAAACCGTACGTACACACGCACGTACGAATGCCACGATTCGAGTAAGTACGTGTGTTCGTTCCTTCCTCTCCAGTGCAAACTGGACCACCGCGCATTTTGCGTTTTCATTTCAGGCACAATGGGTTAGCGTTCTAAAATTGATATCTACAATGGTCCCTGGGCGATTCAATTACACTTTAAATGAAGGTAGGGCGATGATATAGGATTTTTTGCTAGTTTAATTAAATGAAGGATCTATTTGCACGGAATTCTGGTCGGAGTGAAGAAACAGCTTGATTTAATTAAAGCTCCCCGGACGTGGTGGATTGGGCTCTGCTAGTTTAAAAATACAAGAATAAACCCGCATGCCAGGAATTGAATTTTGCAGCAAATTGCTCATGGCTTGTGAAAATGAAAACCATGAATAACATTAAAATAGTTCGAGGAATGCAAAGGAAATATGACCACAAATACGATAAAATAGTTTTGATATCCCGTGAAAATATATAAAAACTAAAAAAAAAAATACTAAAACACCTTTAACATAACAAAAAATACAAAATAAATATTAAAATACGGTAAATTCAAGGTCAAGATCGTTCTCAAAGGTCGTAGGCCATAAATGAATACAAAGGTCGTAGGTCATAAATGAATACAAAGGTCGTAGGTCATAAATGAATACAAAGGTCGTAGGTCATAAATGAATACAAAGGTCTTAGGTCATAAATGAATACAAAGTTGACCATAACCTTTGAAGTATAAGAGTGAGAGACTTATTTGGTACAAGCAGTCCGCTATTGAAACCGACGTGCAGTTAGAGCAAGGTCAATGTCATATTTAGAACAAGGTCGGTGTCATATTTAGAAATAAAAGGTCAAATGAAACTTAAGATTGGACGTAACTTTTGAACTATACGCGACGAGGGACGTCATCTCTAGTATCAGTGTTCCACAAATGAATCCGATGCGTATAGAATAATACATTCTGTTTAATTTTGAGCAAAATTAAATATACCACGACGCAGGCGACTTGAATTTTGACACAAGAATGAGATCCTCAGTGACAAGTTTGGTGGCAAGATGCCAACAGATGCCAACACGGTGTGGTTGTGTGGCACTGCCTCACGTGTGTCGAGTTTATTTGTTTGTTTGTTTGTATGGTGTTTTTACGTTGCAACGGTTATTCAGCAACGGGACCAACGGCTTTACGTGACTCCCGAACCACGTCGAGAGTGAACTTCTATCACCAGAAATACACATCTCTCACTCGTCATTGGAAATGGCCGAGAATCGAACTCGCGACCACCGAGGTGGGACGCCAACACCATACCAACCACGCCACTGAGGCGCTAGGTGTGTCGAGTGTCCAGGAAAATTGTAAATCTCTTTCTAAATAAGAAAATATATTCCTCAATTTCTCACCTACCCCAACACTACAATCACATGCACACAAACGCACACAAATACATACACAAACACACACACAGGACCTGACCAATCCTCTGTCATTGGAATACGCGACAGACAAGAGCAAAATCCAATTTCTCGAAGATAAAACTTAAAAATTCTATTTCAATTAATCCGGAATACCTTTGACACAGACCTTTCTTCAGGTGTATATTGACCCGTAGGGAGGAAGGCCTCGGCCATCGCATCTAGCAGCAGCAGCAGCGGCAGAAGCGGTCTGGGCGAAGGGTTTGCATACGGCGACCTCTGCCTAAAATCAATGCAGTTTGTTTGCAATTACTTATAAAGAAAAAAAATCGAAACGCCCAAGAAGAACCCGCTTTATGGAAGGTGGAGGATACGAGGAGAGGAAGAAAATGGGGAAGCGGAGGAGAAAGGAAGAGAGAAGGGGAGAAAGGTAAGAAAAGAAAACGAAATGTCGGGGCAATGAAGAGGAAGCGAAGAGGGGACTAGTATTCAGACTTAAGACAAGAAGAGGAGAGGAACAAGGGAATAAAAATGGAGGAAAGAGGGACGAATGAATGAGGATTATTTGCAAAATAAAGTGGAAAAGGTAAAGGCGAGGTAGGAAGAAATAAAAGAAAAAAAGGAAAAGAAATTAGGAGAAAAAAAAAAAGGAGGAAGAGGAACAGGTTAAGCTGAGCACAAAGATAAGGAGGAAGACAAGAAAAGGGAGGGAATGAGAAGATAAGGGAGGAAATGAGGATGAGGAGGGGGAGGAGGGGGGGGGGGGGAGTGTGCCAGATTTGACCCAACAGACAAAACCTGGTCGATAGAAAGTGTGGGTTGCAGGTCAGCCAATTTCACATCGATCTCCCAAGGTGACGAGGCACAGGGGGTGGGAGGGTGTGACCACCCTAATTTCTTTCAAATTTCTATTTTTAAATTAAATCATGACGACACCAAAGCTTCCAACGTCTTTAGCAATGTGCCATGTGATGGGCGCTCTCTCTCTCTCTCTCTCTCTCTCTCTCTCTCTCTCTCTCTCTCTGAACATATAATATATTAAATACAATAAGATTAATTGGAAAACAAGCATAAAAGTTCTCTCTCTCTCTCTCTCTCTCTCTCTCTCTCTCTCTCTCTCTCTCTCTCTCTCTCTCTCATCAACGTGTTCTGAATATATAAAATACAATAAGATTGACCGGAATACAGGCATAAAGATTAAAGTTTTTCCCATATATAAGGATTATTATCTTTTATAGGTGACATGGTGAATGTTATTGTTAAACACTGAAAGAATCTATGCATAGGTGTCTTTAAAACAAGAGACTGGGTTATAAAGCGACCGAATTTGCAGACTATATCTGCATGTAAGGAAACAAGGACTACTTTTAACCAATTCGTCTCGGTACATTTAGTTTTATGATTCAGTACGATTCATAATCGATACGAATTATATCTTAATATTTTTCCTCTTATTCTGAGCATGCTGCGTAAAAAATGTCACAAATTTATCTAAAATTATGGATATTTCTTGCACACCTCAAGCGTGGACGAAGTGCTTGGTCGTACTGGGCGAACGAAGAGTGGACTATCGAGTCTGTGCCAATAAATACTTTGAGCCTTTTAGTAAGCCAGTTATTCTCTATTCCTCTAAGGTGTGGAATACCTTATTTATGTCCGGTGGATGAATAAGTAAACCATATCCAAAATTAAATCTCTCTCTCTCTCTCTCTCTCTCTCTCTCTCTCTCTCTCTCTCTATATATATATATATATATATATATATATATATATATATATGTGTGTGTGTGTGTGTGTGTGTGTGTGTGTGTGTGTGTGTGTGTAGAGAGAGAGAGAGAGAGAGAGTTTTGTGTGTGGTATATAATAATATAAATATATAAAATAAATATAATTATATTATTATTATTTATATATTTATATATATATATATATATATATATAATATATATATAATAATATATATATATTATATATATATATATATATATAATCTATATATATATATATATATATATATATCTATATATATAACGTGTGTGTTTAGATAGCTGTTATCATTATGAATCAAGAAAAGATCTAAAATAAAAATTCCCCGAAACCTATAAAAAGAGAATCGTACGAACTCGAATCTCCCCTGCCTTTCTATTACGATAAGACACACATGCGAGCTGTATGTAACAACAGTGACCGAAGACGCTCTCTGGCCGGACTCTGAATAAAAGGAGGTTCGAAGAGATCAATAAACCGCCACCGTGAATCCAAATCGTTGCTCTCGAAGTTTGGAATTCTCGTAAAGGATGATAACCTCGACTTTTAACTCCTAGTTAATGGTATGACCTGAATGCGAGGCATTCATCCTGCGTAATTTTTATTAGAGATATTAAACTCTACGGTTTTACTCTGATATTTGATGAACGTAAAAACGTTGTAAAACAAAATTGAACTCCGGTATTTCATAAACGAAAAAAACGTGTTAAACATAACTTAACTCCGATATCGACAAACGAAAAAACACGTAAAACAAAATCTTACTCCGATATTGATAAACGAAAAAAAACGTGTAAAACAAAATCTAACACCGATATTTGACAAACGATAAGACCTGTAAAACAAAACCTTACTCAGGTATTTGATATACGTAAAAAGACGCGCGAAACAAAATTTAACTCAGATACGCGATAAACGTAAAATATGTGCAAATCAAAATTCAACTCCGATAATTGATAAAAGTAAAAAAGTGTAAAACAAAATCTTACTAAGATATCTGACAAACGTAAAAAACGTGCAAGCAAAAACAACAGTGCAATAGATATGAATGCTCACCGTGCATGCCACAGCAGTCATTCTAAAAATTTAGAAGTCAAATAATGATTCCTCTGTTTCAACAAAAGAAACCTGATAGGCGCCCTGATACACGAACACCTTAGAATACCCTGTCGCAATTGAGGTATTCATATGGCCTATTGTTTCAGGTGAAATTCAAATTACTGATCAAACGATTCCACACGGAAATAATAAAGAATTACCAAACTCTAGCAGACAGCAAAGCATATTTTAAGAGTGATATCCGCACACACCAAAATGCCACTTAACCATTACCCACTGTGGAAAGATTTATGTCCTATAGAACTGGTCCGTATCGCAATAATCAAAAGAATGGAGTCAGCTTAATGGGAATCGTATTCATTAACCGATTTCAATTTTAGATTTCTGTCGAATATAGAATTTAGGCCAAAGGCCAAGCACTTGGACCTATGAGGCCATTCAGCGCTGAAATGGAAATTGACAGCGAAAGGTTTGGAAGGTGTAACACAGGAGGAAAACCCCAGAGCAGATGCACTATGAATCAAGTGTTAGACAGGGTGGAAAGTAAGATGAAGAAAGAGCATATGAAAGGAGGTACAGTAAAAGGAATGAAAGTGGTTGCAGCTAGGGGCCTAGGGTACGCTGCAAAGAACCTTAAGTAATACCTACAGTGCACCACATGAGGTCCACTGACGGCACTAGCCTCTACGAGGAATTTTCGATTTGGCACACGTACGCTTATTTCAGAGAGAGTTTGGTGCAATCTTTACAGGGGAATTATGCAGAACCCTGAATTTAATTTAGGGTTCTTAAAAATAAAAAATAAAAAAATTTTTGCAGACCTGTCCTAACGAGTTGTTAAAAGTCAAGAACAAATTAATTTTCTGTTGATCAAAATTCTTGTTTATTATCATTTTCAGGATCACTAATTCCTTGGAGTAAGGCCATTCCATTTTCAAACAATTTTTAGGCTTAACTAGGTTTGATTACTATTGTTATAGAATAATCTCTTGGTAGGAGATAATGATTTGGAAACGAAATGTTTTTTGGACATCCTAACTGAGTAGATATTGCTCAGCATCTTTTTTATATAATAAATCTTTGTTTCAAAAACGGCATGACATCAATTATTCAAGTTCACTTCTCTCCAAAGTCGGTTTATTTGACACAACTGTAATTCTTGAATAACAAACAACTGTAAATTACAGTTACGAAAAATCCCGTTCTCTTCTAGACAGGAAATAGATCAGAGCCATATATCTTCGTTCCGACCACCACCCCCCCCCTCCCCGCCCCCCAACGTTCTGAAAGGAGGAACTATGCCTTTTTCATTAGGAAAATAGTTATTTCATTTCTGGTCTTGATTTATGAAAATGTATTTAAACAACAGATTGATATTAAAAAAGATCCAGCATCCCTTAAACACTTATAAACATAGCTATAAAATTCCATAATAATTTGGCGATCTAGGTGTTCTAAAATATAAAAAAAAA
Organism: Macrobrachium nipponense; assembly: GCF_015104395.2. Lineage (NCBI taxonomy): Eukaryota > Metazoa > Arthropoda > Malacostraca > Decapoda > Palaemonidae > Macrobrachium > Macrobrachium nipponense. Next base: position 36,346,226 of record NC_087221.1, on the reverse strand, counting down.
ACCAGTAATGACTTCAACCTGAATAATAAATCACCCTTAATATACTGCGAAAGTATTTTCCATCTTTCAAAATCTAATATACTGCAAAACATGTTTTTCCTTGAAATTTCAAATCTCTCAAAACCTACTTAATCGTATAAATATTCATCCTGAAAATTTTGAACATTTCAAACCCTAATATATTGCAAAAATATTTACTCTTACAATCCCAAATCTTTCCAAATCGGAAAAGCAAAGCAAACTCGATGTTTTAGAGGACAAATCCGAGCCACCTTTTCCCTTTTCAGCCGAAAGTTAAAACCCGATCACTGCAAAAGAAAAAAAGAAAAAAACTGGCAATTGGAGAGAAAGGAACACATGAGCTCTGGGGGTCCGTTACAAGCATCACTATACAACTGGTCAATTGGAACATAAAAAAGAGGAAACAGGAAAAGCAAAAATGAAGGTGTGTGTATACATACATACATACATACATACATACAACATATACTACATATATATAGATATATATATATATATATATATATATAATATATATATATATGCACTTGTACATATGTGTACGTGTGAGCACCTACTTAATTAGTAGGTAAAACATGCATTACTCACATATCTTTGATGATGATATATATATATATATATATATATATATATATATATATATATATATAAATAAAGATATAGCCACGAAGGAAAAATAAACGAATGAGGCGTATATCTTTATTTATGGATTTATCACGTTCCTAACTTTCGTGATTCAGTTATACATATATATATATATATATATATATATATATAATATATATATATATATATATATATATTTCTATATATATAGATGTGTGTGTATGAAATGATCGAAACAAAACTTCAACAAAGAAAAATCACCAAAACTAATGTACCTGTTATGAATTTTCATTAAAATGAAAAGGACCAAAGGCTTTTGTGAAAGAACACTAAAATACCTTCTTATTCATTTAAAAAAAATCACTCCCCTTTTTAATTTTAGGGGAGAGGGAGGGGGTTTGGAAACATGGGAGCTAGAAGCATGATACAAAATCTCAAGACACAAGGGGGATGCCATCCAGGGAAGAATGAAACGGACTCAGAATTGTAAAGGCAAAATTGGAGCACGAACCTCTGCCAGTTGAGCCCTTTGTATCGGAGTAAGAAGTCAAGCAAAAATAGCCAATAAAACTCCTTTTTTTTTCCTCTTCTCAAGCATCATCCAGTTTCATCCTCTTCTTTTTACTATTTTCTTATTCGTTGCTTCCACTAGGTTAAATCACCCATTTTTTTCTAATCTCTCCCTTTTTTAACTCCATTGCGTTTCGGACACTGCCACCTGTTCCTTCAGTATATTCCTTCTATCTACTGCCCAGGGTTCCTTCAGTCTATTCCTGCTATCCACTGTCCATGGCTCCTTCAGTATATTCCTTCTATCTATCGTCCAGGGTTCTCTCGCCCGTTCTAATACTTCACCCTACAATTTCCCATCCCTCGTCCCCTCCAATCACCCCAGCTCGTTGCCGCTAATCTATTTTTCCCAGTTCCCTTCATTTCTTTTTATATTTCCTCTTCTACCTCTCCACATTTTCCTTCATCCCCATACCCCACCCCACCCCTCCACCAGCAACATTCTCCTTCAGCCAGACACTTCTTCCTTCAACATCACCTCTACCTTACTCTCCAACCTTCCAACCAGGGGAGAAGAACTGCCCCCCAGGATGGAATAAGGGCTGCTACGTAAGAGGAAGAAGAAGAAGAAGGAGGAGGAGGAGGAGGAGGAAGGAGGAGGAGAAGGAGGAGGAGGAGGAGGAGGAGGAGGAGGAGGAGGAGGAGGCCGTTTCTCGAGAGATATTCAGAACGCAATTTCGCTGGAAGAAATCGGGACCGATTTGAGGACGCTGAACTGAAGATGATCACTTCGGAAATCAATATCCGAGCATAAATATTTATTGAAACTCGAAAACACAAGAGACGGTAAATAAATATGATCGCCGATATTTACAGAGAGAGCTGGACGACAAATAAATATTTGCCCATAACTCAATAACAAGAACTGGTACATTTGAAAAATGTTTGCATAGATGTCGATGATCATAAATGGGAATTCTGAGAAAAAATATCTACCCACCCCGGGACGAAAAGAAAGGGTAACATCATACGACAGAAAACAATAAGAAGAAGCGGGTTATAACAACACAAAACAATCAGCATTGTAAAAAGGAATAGAAAAAAATGTAGGGATCGATCAGTCTCTCCTGAAATGGTTTGGACATGTTTGAGGATTACAAGACGACTGACTGGAAAAAAATATATCATTCTGAGGTATTGATACAAGTGGAAGAACACACACAAACACACACAAAGTATAATTCTGGAATATTAAGACGATTGGCAGAACACAGAAAAAAAAGTATAATTCTGAAATGGCCTTATACCATATAAGAACAGGGTTCACCTTAATAATAATAATAATAATAATAATAATAATAATAATAATAATAATAATAATAATAATAATAATAATGCATAACCGACATACACAGAGACAGAGTCGACTCCACTTTATGCAAAACGGTGATAAAGATGATGATGATGAGGATGAATGCTGAAGATTATGATGATGGCGATAAAGGCGACTGCGACTGCGATTAGCCATTCTGAGGCAAAGAGAAAAAGCGCCTCTCCAACTTCCCCAAAGGAACGGGGGGTGGAAAAATCCTTTAAAAAAAAAAAAAAACTTTAACAGGCAACAAACTTTGATGCAGCAGACTTTGCGCAAGTTCAGAAAAATTATACTTCTTAAAACGAGAGGAACGAACCTCGGCGTTTCACGGGAAATACGAAACTGAAAAGATTTTCCGGAAATTTTTTTTATTTTTATTTTTATTCGTTAGCTGTACTTTTTGCGCACGACGCCTTTTTTTTTTTTTTAATCGTCGCTGTTAAATTCTGTTCACGATTACTTTTATTTCCAGTCGTTGCTGATAAATTCTGTTCACAATTACTTTTTTCCCAATCGTTGCTGTTAATTTATGTTCAAGATTACTTTTTATTTCCAAATCGTTACTGTTAATTTCTGTTCACGATTACTTTTATTTCCAATTGCTGCTAATTCTTTGTTCAGTTTAACTTTTATCCAATAGTTGCCGTTATATTCTTTTCACAATTAATTTTTGCAATCGTTGCTACTTAATTCTGTTCGCAATGACTTTTTAATTTCCAATCGCCTGACATGGAAGAGAGTATGCGTGGCTTCGAATCCCCACCTCGAAGGAAGAATTAATTCAACAATTTCATTTCCGATTTCAAGAATAAATTCAACCGTTTTTTTTTTTTTTTCGATTTCAAAGCAGTTGGTGGAAAGCGTAACCAGATATAACTAAAAAAAAGCAACAAGTCATCGGTGCCAATGTATAACATGGATAAAATATATATAAATACATATATATATATAATATATATTATATATATATAAATATATATATATATATATATATAGTATATATATATATATATATATATAGTAAAGATATATATATGTGCATATGTGTGTGAGAGAGAGAGAGAGAGAGAGAGAGAGAGAGAGAGAGAGAGAGAGAGAGAGCGAGAGAGAGTTGTTTCAATAGTAAAGAGTTTGTGAAACGCTCTATTGTAATTTACCTGACAAGCAATGGAAACGATTCTCTTCGCCAGCATCAGAAGTATCACAAGAGGAAGGACTTCTACGGACCTAATGAGACAATCAAACCGGTTAGGCCTCAGAAGAACTTTTCTTTTGATATCAACAATACCGCCTAATTACGCCAGACAACCACCCAGCGTCTTGGAACCCAGAAGATAATGACCCATCAGAATTTGCTCTCAGCAACACGGGCTGAAATAACTCTCTCTCCTCTCTCGCTCTCGTCTCCATCCTCTCGTCTCTCTCTCTCATCTCTCTCTCTCTCTCTCTCTCTCTCTCTCTCTCCAAACATATGACTGTATCACTTTCTAAAACCACTTGCTCACACAGATCTAAATTTCATACATAATCATCAACTAAAAAAATTCCCCATCGGTTTACACATATGAAAATATATTAATTCCAAGGTAGAGCGAATCAGATATTAAAGGACATAAGGACATTTGTAGCTTGAATAATTTATATGAATCACGGTGATGTGATAATTATTCATGTGTATGCATATAATAAATAAATATATATATATATATATATATATAATATATATATATAAATGTTATGTGTACATGTCATATATACATATAAACACGATATATATAGTATAAATACATATTCTATATATAGATATATATATATACGCATATAAATCAAATAAATATATATATATATAATAATAAATTTGTAGCTTGACTAATTTTATATGAATCACGGTGATGTGATAATTATTCATGTGTAATATTATATATATACTATTATATATATATATAATATATATATTCTATATATAATGTTTGTGTGTTCATGTATATATACATATAAACGTATATATAGTATAAGTAATATATATTTATATATATATATCATATATATATATATATATACACACACACACACACACCCACACACTATATACACAATGACGTTGTTTCTCCAAGATTTCCCAAGGGAACGTGATGATGGAGGTAATCGCTGGCAGTTGAGTCAATTCTTAAGCTTTTTTTTTTTCATTACAGGTAAACGCCCTGACTGAGCATAAAGGCTAGAGAGAGGAACCATAATGAGTTAAGGATACGCAAATGAGGGGCGTACTGTTGCAAAGGCCTCATCAGGACCTGAAGGTTCATATTAAAACAATAATTAAATATTCCTGCCGGAAGATGGTAGTAATGGAATGTGGAATATTACTGAAAAGTAAAAAATTTGTATTTTTTTTTTTCATCCTTGTTATGGAGAAAATAGGGTCACGAATATATATATATATATATATATATATATATAATATATATATATATATATATGTGTGTGTGTGGTGTGTGTGTGGTGTGTGTGTGTGTATAGTATATATATGTGTGTATATATATTATATAATATATATAATATATATATATATATATATATATACTATATCTATATATATATATATATATATATATATATATATAATATATATACTTATATATATATATATATAAGATATATATAGTATATATATATACATATATAAACACATATAAATATATAATAATATATATATATATATTAGTAAATATCTTATAATATATATATATATATATATTAGATATACTATAATTGCGGCATACCATTTGGATGGAAGGTTTGTTTTTAACTAAACGAAAAACTGTTTTAAAAGAAAGTGATTCATATCTCCTGAACTTGTTAAAAAGGGAAAAGGTGAAAAACAGTATAAAATAATATAGCATTTTCCCCCAATACTGTCTGTGTGCAAGAAAGAGAAACAGACTTGTCAATTTGAAGATAAATCCATTTTAGTTTATCTGTTGTGCAGAAACGAAAATAAATAGCTGATAAAACCTACATCAGCTTTGAAAAAAAAACAAAAAACTACCACACCTATAATATCAGGTTTAGAAAACAAACTACCAAACCTATAATATCAACTTAAAAAAAACAACGACAACAACCAAACCTATAATATCAGCTTTGAAAAAAAAAACTACGAACGAGAAAAGAAGAGACGATGAAACATAAAAAACAATTTATGCTTCTGAAGTTCCCACTGGATAAGGAGAGCTAAGAAAAAATATAAAAAAATAAAAAAACTGAAAAAAGACGAAAAAATCTGCAAAACTTTCCCCCTCCATTCTCCTTCGATCTGGCATAAAATTTTCCCCGACTCGACCCTGATGTGCACATATTTCAACGGGGCCTCAGGGCCTCACTACACACTACAATTCTTAACCAGAAGTTTCAGGAACATTTCGAAAATCTCAGATTTCCTTTTAAAAAAAAGATTTCTCTAAAAATATTCAAGCTTTAGATGTAAACTTTAAACAACCAAGATTCCTTTTAAAAAAATGTTTAAGCTTTAGATGTAAACTTTAAACAACCAAGATTTCCTTTTAAAAAATGTTTAAGGTTTAGGAGTAAACTTTAAACAACCAAGATTTCCTTTTTAAAAAATGTTTAAGGTTTAGGAGTAAACTTTAAACAACCAAGATTTCCTTTTAAAAAACTATTTAAGCTTTAGATGTAAACTTTAAACAACCAAGATTTCCTTTTAAAAAAATTTTAAGGTTTAGGAGTAAACTTTAAACAACCAAGATTTCCTTTTAAAAAATGTTTAAGGTTTAGGTGTAAACTTTAAACAACCAAGATTTCCTTTTAAAAAAATGTTTAAGGTTTAGGAGTAAACTTTAAACAACCAAGATTTCCCTAAAAATGTTTAAGCTTCAGGCGTAAAATTTAAACAATTTAGATTTCCCTAAAAATGTTTAAGTTTTAGACGTAAACTTTAAACAATTTAGATTTCCATAAAAACGTTCAAGCTTTAGAAGTAAACTATAAACCACTTAGATTTCCATAAAAATGTTTGAGCTATAGAATTAAACTTAGATTTCCCTAAAAATGTTTAAGCTTTAGATGTAAACTTTAAACAACCTAGATTTCCCTAAAAATGTTTAAGCTTTAGACGTAAACTTTAAACAATTTAGATTTCCCTAAAATGTTTAAGCTTTAGACGTAAACTTTAAACAATTTAGATTTCCCTAAAATGTTTAAGCTTTAGACGTAAACTTTAAACAATTTAATTTCCCTAAAATGTTTAAGCTTTAGCCGTAAACTTACGTTTACAATTTAGAGTTTCCCTAAAAATCAAAAGATTTAATGCTTAGACGTAAACTTTAAACAATTAGATTCCCTAAAAATGTTTAAGCTTTAGACGTAAACTTTAAACAATTTAGATTTCCCTAAAAATGTTTAAGCTTTAGACGTAAACTTTAAACAATTTAGATTTCCCTAAAAATGTTTAAGCTTTAGACGTAAACTTTAAACAATTTAGATTTCCCTAAAAAATTTTAAGCTTTAGACGTAAACTTTAAACAATTTAGATTTCCATAAAAACGTTCAAGCTTTAGAAGTAAACTTTAAACAACATAGATTCCCGTAAAAATGTTTAAGACTTAGACGTAAACTTTAAACAACCAAGATTTTCCTAAAAATGTTGAAGCTTTAGATGTAAACTTTAAACTGTTTGTATGAAAAAAAGTGTAATATACTACACCGATTCCCTTACTTAACCTGCAAGATTAACAATATTAATAATAATAATAATTCGAAATTAACATTTCATTATAACTACAGATGCTAAGACTTGTCACAAAACACTCCTCTACAGCTAAGTAAACGGTAATGACACCCAGCATAAACAAGTACTTCGAAATAGGACTAGTACAGCCATTCATTAGCAAAGCCTATATTTGACAAAGCACTAAAACATCAAAGGACGACCTCTGTAGGGACGCTGCTCACTGAACTTCAAGAACCACTCAAAGAGGAGGGCATACCAAATATGACGGTGCTCCCCCAACACATTTTAACGGCCCAGTAAGAAGGACGGTTACACAGCACTTGACTAGACAGCCATCCGTGACTGGGAAAACATCAACACTTCTTCGAGGAGGAGGAGGGGGACAGGGAGGAGGAGGAGGAGGAGGAGGAGGAGGAGGAGGAGGAAAATTAAAGAGGGCGATGCAAACAGAGTGAAAAATAGATGAGGAGGTCACAGCTCTGAGCAATGGTGGTGAAACAGTTGTAGAAATGAGAGAAGTGGCAAAAAAAAAGATATCGTCTTCAAGACAGAACACTAAACGTTCCTTACCATAAACCTGATGCAGAAACTCCGCTGAATATTAGAACGTCCAATAAAAGGTAAGGAGATAAATGCTAAAATACCTTTTGCTGATTAATCTACAAAAATAGAAAAAAAGGCAGTTTCTTGATAATTACAAAATCAGCTCTTTCTCTCTCTCTCTCTCTCTCTCTCTCTCCTCTCTCTCTCTCTCTCACACACACACACACACACACACACACTTAGAGAGAGAGAGAGAGAGAGAGAGAGAGAGAGGAGAGAGAGAGAGAGGGGGGGGGGGGGGGCCACTACAAAACGAAGTTTACTTCCCTTAGTAAACAAAGTAGAGCCAGAGCAAATTTAATAAATGATTTATGTAAAATAAACAAAATAATATAAATTTATAAAGGCCGACGGAACGGGCCACCAAAGCCCCTTGTCTAAAAGAAGATAGAAAAAAAATAGTAGAGGAAAAGAGAAAGGATGGACGTAACTGACTAAGACTTTCTTTATCACTGAAGAAAATAAATAACCCATTTAAAGTAAACAATATGCAATGAAGGACACCATTTCAAAATGTCCTCCAACCAAATTCCACTTAAGACTTGTAGAGAAAAATCTGCTATGCTTTACTACGCGAAATTCTATATACCAAACAAGTAATATATTTTAGTTTAAAGTAAATTCAGGATTTCTCGCTTTCAGGTTTTTATCTTTTATAAATTTGTTTGTGACTACACCGACATTAGCCTGAAATAAGCATCTTGTAGGGGTCAATGAAAGCTCGCAGTAACCCCTATTCATGGAGGTTCTATATTAATAAAACCTCAACCAACAGAAATAGTTGTTTGTCTGACAATTAGGCTCGAGAATCATTATTCACCTGTAGTAAAAAAATACTTCCATAAAGTATTGACAGCATGTATTAACCCTAATGTTTTCTGAAACCCAGCTGGTTAATTAAATTTACCGAAACATTATTATTCGACGTCTGAAAGCTTTATAATGGATCCAAATTCGAGGGAAATCTAAATTGCAGAATTTATTTCTGCAATGAAATAGAATTGCCTGCGTAACCAAATAATCTAAATTACAGAATTTATTTCTGCAATGATATAGAACTGGCAGCATAACCAAATAATCCTGGCAACCACAATAATAAATTCCACAAACAGCTTGGAAGTTAGGTCCACAAATAACTTCGACTGCCAGAATTACTCGTAATGAGATCTCTGGTCAAATTAAAAAGTTTCGAGAAATCGCACGTACAACTTCCTACCAAGGATAAAACTCCCAGGCGACACAGCGAACGTTTCCTGTTTTTGTCAGCTGGTTATTGTAACAAGAAAGACAGTGAAAATTCACAACTCTCACAAGGACGACTTAAAGGCTTATTTAATTACAAAGTTTGCAAATTACAACCTATTAACAATATTGACAAACGAAAAATGGTGGCGATTCTGACAAAATTTCCTCTCGGCTTGAAGATTTATTTTGATTAAAATTGTTGTATAAATTACAACCTACTAAAAACATTAACAAACGAAAGTTTAGGGGATTCTGACACCATTTCTCTCAAGGATTTGAGGTTAAAATGAGTGCAGCCACGCATATATGTTTTACAAGGGAAAGTTTCATAAGGGTTGGACCAAAAGTATTCGAAACAAAATATTACAAAGGGTTGGGTCCGAAACAGTTTTCGAGATAAAAAAACAAACAAATTATATATGATAATTTTTCATTATTACTGCAGTGTATGTATAATTTTCAAAATTAGTAAAAAGAACTCTTACGATCTGGAATTTTTGAAAAAATCAAATAGAATCTTCTACTCTAATGGTTTTCAATAAATGAAGTGAAGTTCAATAAACCAAATGTCCCCAAACACTGGCATTTCTTTATATGATAAGCTGAACAAAAATTTGTTGCAGTAAAAAAATGACCGAGAACAGACTGAAAACTCCACAATTAAAAAAAGTTTTTGATAACAAACTTATAGCAAAACACGTGTAATTTTATATATGTAGTGTATTAGGTTAAGATGGCGAGAAAAGAATGCCAAGAAGAAAAAAAAGTAAGGTCACATTGAATAGTACATCAATAACTGGCTATAAGAATAAAGTGAAATGATTAATTTACTTCTATGAAAGAATCAAGCTAATACATCTGTTAAGGAGAGAGAGAGAGAGAGAGAGAGAGAGAGAGAGAGAGAGAGAGAGAGCTGACCAGACAGAACCCAATCAGTCCCCTCCTAAGGCATTCACTTCCATTGCACTCTTCCACTTCACTTGGCTACAATAGGCTCCTTGTCCACTGGTCTGGAAATGTCATCTGCTGGTTTCGTAACTTGTCGAAATTCGGCCGTCACAAGACACCCCACAATAGCGCCCCCCCCCCCCTCCACCCTCTCCTATGACCCTGGGGTGGTAAGGGAAGAGGTGTTAAAGTGTACCCAGCATCACCTGTTCTGTAACATTAGGCACTCAGAGGAAGAAAGCAAGGTCAAAGAATTACATTACCATCATCACAGGTGTTATTTCTATCACCATCACCTCAATGACGACTAACACCACACAATTACTGTCACCACCATCACCACTTCCACGATCCCCTCACTATCCATATGCTCTTACTTATGTTCTCCAGTGATCTATAAACTATACCACATACCGTGAGACCAAACTATCCATTAGCATCAATAATGATAAATAACATATAAGGGAAATAAATTTCGGGATATTCTGCTTGATCCTGATACGTTCAAATGGTTTGTTTAAATGTTACCAAGCGTATAAAGTTAATTGCTCTAACTTTAAATATAAGGCAATATATAATAAAATACGAACCTTGGAACTATTATCACGTGCAAAAGGTTAACTTGCTCTAACTGTAAATATGAAAAAAACGTACCTTGAATAAGAAAAATATTTATTCCAAAAATAATAACTATCAGCAAGCTTCCGAAAACAACAAAACTCGGATAAAATTACAGGATAATAAATGATAAAGACCTAAAATCCGGTTATTATTGCTGTTACTTGAGGTAAAATGAACAAAACTTACACATATTCATTAACTAAACCACAAGCAACTTTTTCATTCTTTACAATGGCAAAACAAAAAAGCATTCAATGTGATACGTAACTGAATGGTCATGCCAAATATGTAATATTAGCTGGCAACAATTCAAGTGAAATGAATGAAATTGTTCAAATTCTCTGGAATAATTGTACCAAGTAAATTGGAGAATCTATCGAATTCTAAAGTTCTGCATTGCATGAATTTGGCCAGTTATATCAATAGAGCGTTCCACTCTCTCTCTCTCTCTCTCTCTCTCTCTCTCTCTCTCTCTCTCTCTCTCTCTCTCTCTCATGCATGGAGAAACGACTGATAGTAACAAGGAGAACTATCTCACTCCCCCACATCCCCCCCCTCTCTCTCTCTCTCATGCATGGAGAAACAACTGATAGTAACAAGAACTATCTCACTCCCCCATCCCCCCCTCTCTCTCTCTCTCTCTCTCTCTCTCTCTCTCTCTCTCTCTCTCTCTCTCTCTCTCTTTTACACACGTAAAAAAAAAATTTAATCTGCTTAAAACATAAGGGAAAAAACCAAGAGTGAAAACGTGTCCTCAATTCCTCTCTCTAGATCCATGGCTTGCATTGAAACGCGCAGAACAGTTATCTACATTAAATTTTCTTTTCAAGGCTTTCAATACACTCGAAATGGAAGGCTTGGAATGGACGTTCATTCAAACACTGAAAAAAAAAGAATGTCGATTTTTATTTATTCATGTCTAAAGGGATCGCCTAAAATCTGAAATACATTTACGCTTTAACCAAAACCGCGGAGAGTTGTTCATGAAACTCTGGAAGCGTCGACTGCATCATAAGGCTTATTTATGCGTGGAGCTTATTTACAGGTCATGGCTCAAAGAAAAAACATCCTTACGGTTAACAAGAGCTTGATTTCAATTTGCATACAAATTATCAAAATTACTTAGGTGGTACATCCTTCTCTGCTGCCAGGCTCCTTACAAACCAGAGGTGTAAAACTGTAATATTACACAATTTTTATGGATTTTTTGTCATAAAAACCGTAATATTGCATTAACTATTTTATAAAACCGAACAAGTAAGGGATTCCAAAAACCTAAAAGAAAGTATTTGGCAAAACCATTCTACGTATGTATAAAGAGACCATACTGGTATCTAAAAAGTGTTACTGACAGCTCTTACAAACCAAAGTCAGGCACGGCTTGAAGTCATCTTTACCAAACCGATGAATAACAAGTAAACCTATTCATGATGTTTTTTTAATTACCATAGAAACGAGGTCTCATCCAACGCTTACCAAATATACAAGATGTTCTCCTAAGCTTGACAGATGTAGCAATTGGTCTAGTTCTGGCCACTTATACACAAGGTGGCTTCTCATACTTTACCACATATCAAGACATGCACAATGGTCTTTCATACTTAGTAAATAAAAATGATGTTTTCTCAGCCTAACCACAGACGAAAAATAGTCCCTCAAGTTTATCAACACATACACTATGTTCGCCTACGATCACCACACGTGTATGACCACGGGTGACTAATGAATTGAGTTGAATATAGAATTTAAGCCAAAGGACAAGCACTGGGACCTATGAGGTCATTCAGCGCTGAAATGGAAATTGACAGTAATAGGTTTGAAAGGTGTAATAGGAGAACCTCAAAGTATTAGGAGAAGGTAGAAAGTAAGAGGAAGAAAGATAATATGAAAGGAGGTACAGTACAAGGAACGAAAGTGGTTGCAGCTAGAGGCCGAAGGCACGCTGCAAAAAACCTTAAGTAATCCCTACAGTGCACCGCATGAGGTCCACTGACGGCACTACCCATTACGGGGATGGCTGACTAATGAGCGATGCCAAACCAGCGTTGCACTAAGCCTTGCAAACAAAACAAAACTAAAATCCTTGCGGCTTTTTGTGCGCGCCTAACTTCCCTCCCGAGAGAGGACGCGAGGCCAAGCCTTCTTATCCTACCTCATCCCTCTTACGAGAGATTTCCAGACTCATTTTCTTCTTCCCCTCATTAAGCTCCAGCGATCGTTTTCACGCTCGGCATCCTCATTACCCTCTCCGGCACACTTATGAGATAACTTTCTTACTTTGAAGGCCAGCCCCGTCTTCGTCTTCTCTCCGAGACCCCCCCCCCCCCCCCACCGGAGACTCGTACCCCGAATTACTTCATGAATATTCATCACTCGAGTTTCAAGTAACTCAAATGAACGACGAGTCATGGGGAGTCGTCTACAGGTAAAACGAACCGGTGATACGATACATCTGAGCCCTCTGTAACTTTCCCAAGGGACAAAACTTGTCCCCTGCTTGATATTCATTCCTGAGAGAGAGAGAGAGAGAGAGAGAGAGAGAGAGAGAGAGAGAGAGAGGAACCTTAGGCCTTATTACCTTTCCCTTCCGCCAGAACTAGTACTCGTCAAAATATTCATCACTTTGTGTATGTGTATATGAGAGAGAGAGAGAGAGAGAGAGAGAGAGAGGAGAGAGAGAGAGAGAGAGAGAGAGAGAGAGAGGCAAACACAAACGACACGATTCAACTGAGTCTCCAGTTCCCAATATTCATCCCAGAGAGAGAGAGAGAGAGAGAGAGAGAGAGAGAGAGAGAGAGAGAGAGAGAGAGAGAGAGGACGACTCTCTCTCTCTCCCCCCAGCCTCTACTAATTAAGAAGAGTGTGATGCCCCTATTACTCTGCCCCTTGGAAGGCCAACTACACCTTTGTTAATGGGAACGAGGTTCCCAATTCCCCTCTTCACCTCCGGTATCGTAAATAACCCCATCCCCCTCGCTTAAAGACACAGTGCCCTTCGGAAACCTGGAGGAGATTTTTCTTCCAGGGTTGAACGTGCCAGGGTCCTGGGGAGTCATTCTGGGGACATCTGACAAAATGGGGAAGGCCTTCACGAAGGTTATCTACTGTCTCTCAGCAACCTGAAGCAAACAAGACTGACAGGAGGCTAAAAGCTGAGATTCTGAGACGTTTGAGTTCCTTATGGGTAAGTGAAGAAGAAAAATAATTTTATAATTTTTGTAATCTTGAATTCATATGAAATGCAATTGCATGCGCCTTGCAGGTAAGAGAAGAGAAACAGTTTACAAATTGTGTAATCTCAAATTCACATCTTATATATATATATATATATATATATATAGAGAGAGAGAGAGAGAGAGAGAGAGAGAGAGGAGAGAGAGAGAGAGAGACGAGAGAGAGAGAGAGAGAGAGAGAGCGTGAGCGTGTGTATATATATATATATATATATATATATATATATATATATATATATATATATATATATATACGCTGTACAGTTTATTTTATATAATGAAATGCAACGTTAAGCACCATATACAATGGAGGTTAATAAAACGAGATATCCACATGTGGCATTGAGTTTGATGTACATTACGAGGACGAAAGTAAAAATGAGCCACCTTAACAGAAGCGACTTCCCTTAAAACCAAAACAAAAAAAGAAACTTTTATCTAATAAAAAAAAATACAAATTGTCCTGGAATTTCATTGTATTCCTTTTCCATCAAAAGTTGTTTAAATTGTTTTGAAGCATACTATGCAAGCTGCCGCAATGATACTGACATTCAAGAACCATAGTAATTTTCTTCTAATTCCCTCTATTTCCATACAGAATGACAAACCATTACCTCCTTCAGACTTGCAATAAAGACGTAGTTTAACCTTGTTTCAGTAATTACCCGGAGGATGTTGAAGACGTTAATCAGTTGCACTTTGATCACTCATCAGCAGCTGCCCTTCCTCTTCATTCAACATTCACTGATGAACCAGCACAATGAATACAGTATCACCGTCAATATCTCTCTCTCTCTCTCTCTCTCTCTCTCTCTCTCTCTCTCTCTCTCTCTCTTCCTCAAGGCTTCCAATTAGGGAAAAGAGCCATTATTCCCTTGTAAGAGGTCAAGTTCTCGCTAACATTTTCTTTTCTCTTAATTGATTGTTGTTTCTCAAACTCCATCCGCCCCTTCAGAGGTTGCAGGGAGGAGGTCACTTCTTCCTCAGTTCCCAACCCATCTAAACTTATACACAAACTTCCGAACATACAACACCCCCCCCTCTCTCTCTCTCTCTCTCTCTCTCTCTCTCTCTCTCTCTCTCAGAATAAGGGCTAATGTCTTCAACCTAACCAAACAAAACCATTTCTAAGGAGATTAAATATACTTCCTCTCAGAATAACGTCTTTAGACTAACCAAATAAAACCATTTCTAAGGAGAGACAAATGTATTTCCTCTCAGAGTAAGAGCTAACGTCTTGAGACTAAATAAAACTATTTCCAAGGAGCGACAAATGTATTTCCTCTCAAAATACGGAGTAACGTCTTCAGAATAACCATATTAACCATCTTTAAGGAGACATAAATGTATCTCCTCCGAAATACGAACTAACGTCTTGAGACTAAATAAAACCATTTTAAGGAGGCATAAATGTATTTCCTCTAAGAATACGGGCTAACGTCTTCAGACTAACCAAATAAAACCATTTCTAAGGAGACATAAATGTACTTCCTCAAAGAATACGACTTAACGTCTTGAGACTAACCAGATAAAACCAAATGTCTCACTGCTTCTGTTCCATAACAACAACAACATAAAAGTAACATTCGAAGAAAGTAAACTGAAAGTCAGCGTTGAAGGGTTTCACAGGGGTAGTAGTGATTTCACTTCCCCATCTAACAACGACGTCGCTTCCGTAACACAATTTTCCACCCACAGTGGCAACCTCGAAAATGTCATAAGCGAAGCCGTTTCCGCGTAATTTCCCGCTGGTAACGTGCTTTCTATTTACAGGAGATTTAATCTACTTTCTATTCTCTCCGAGAGGCGGGAGATTGAACGTCACTTTCTCTATGGAACTGAGTTTCAAGGTCCTATTAGAGGGTGAAGCAATTTTAACATCCTACAGCAGTTTCCTCATACTACAGGTAAGGCAATTTTAGGCATAATTTGAGAGATGCGATTTTTTTTTTAAATCTCGTTATGCGGAAGGGAACGTCCAAACATTATTTCCTTGAGGTGGCGTCCTTTAACAGCTTCCGTAAGCCCCGTAAGTAACTCTGGCGTATTTCCAGGATTACGTAATTTATAGTCTCTGGAAAAGACGTGATTTCAGTTTCAGGAGACAGAAATTCAACCAGTCACCAGCGAGTATGACAAGGACACTGAGAATGAAAAATGTCTACGGACAATCCCCGTAATATTTCACTACCATCCGCCGTAGCAGATTAGCTGGTTGAAGACGAACCACGCTTTATACCAGCGAAGACCCTTGACCTAGAAAGGCAAGCCTTCATAAAATGCCTGGTGTGGATATTCTGTTATACCCAAAAACCTGAGACGACCTACTAGTTATTATAAAAGTAAATCTAAACGGTAATTTTAAAATGCATATGCAGCGTCATTCAAAGAAGTCAAGACCTCCGCAAATCTGCAATGTGTCTTTTTGAGATTTCCCATTTACCTCCCCAGTAAGTTCAATTTTCACTTATGTCCCACTATCAATTACAAGCTTTTTACAGATTATTTAAGATATTTAAAGTATATTCAAGATTATTACGCATCATTAAAAGTTTAACTCATAAAAATAAATGGTTCGCATCACATTTAAAATATAACTTCAGTCTTAAGACAAAAATGGTTCTCGGAAACGTTAATAATCAAAATTACAGGAACAAAATTCTTTGAAACTGCTCGTAGTATTACTTTGTTTAAAAATTCTTTATATTAAATGAACGTTCACAACATCTACAATATTACAAAAGACTTCAATTTCCAGAGGCTGCAAAGTTTCTGAACTGGAAAACTTTCATCTAAAAACAGTGAAAATGCTAGTTAAAGAGATTTTGTCAAGGACATTTCAGCTTAAAAGTAGAAACTTTCATAATTATACATTTTAGGTCATATCTGGCTCAAACTTTTGTATTTCCTAATTCTAAAACTTTTGAAAAAATCATCTAATTTTCCCCATCACAATCAAGGCTATTTAATTTTTGCGTCACTTTAAAAAATATTCAAACTTATGGTCTCCTTAACAACCTGAGGATAATCAATTAAATGAGTTAAAGTGGAAAAAATGGAATCGTTAATCTCAAAATAAAAATTTAAAATTCCTGACAATGTTAACAACGGTTAAATTATTTCAGTTCAAGAGTTGAATATAACATGAACAAACGTTATCAATTTCAGTTCAAAAGTAATTTTTAAAAATAACTTCAATTTAATCAAATCCAAAGATTTGGAAGTCTTCATTCCGGTAAGAAAAGGTTGAAACTTTTGCTGGAATTGCTAAGTGACTCAAGTCGAGAAAAGTTAAAGGGTTTTGCATTGTAAATGAAATGATGACATACAAGAGACAGAGATGAAGGCATAATCAATTACTTGAAGAAAATTGGAGAAATAAACCTTCAAAGTCTGTTGTAAGCGGTAATGAGTCACAGCGAGGCCAGAAAACACATAACCAGTTAAATTTAACTCACCTTCTGCTTCCTCTTCCGTAATATCAGTCTCAGAATACTATTAAATAAATTCAGAATGAATGCCCACATACCTGAAACAAAAAAATTGCAAAAATAAAAAAATAATATTTATCATTTATTTAGAAAATGCAAATATTACACACCTGAAATACAACATTGATATTCAGTAAGAATGAATTAACACTGGTGAAATATTATGTTACGAAATACGCAGAAATTATATATATTAAAATTATATATATAAATATATATAAATATATATATATGATATATTTTTTATATAATAATATATATATTATATAATATATAATATTATATAAAAAATTTTAAAAAAATTTTTTTTAAAAAAATTTTTTTTTAAAATATATATAATATAATTAATATATATATATATTATATATGCAGTGTGCAAATATATAATATTTAACTGATATCATTGTGGATTTCTTCAATATTTTCGTGACTCATGCGATTAAGAGAAATATAATAATAATAATAATAATAATAATAATAATAATAATAATAATAATAATAATAATAATAATAACAATAATAATAATAAAAATAATAATAATAATAATAATAATAATAATAATAATAATAATAATAATAATAATAAACAAACACAGATAAAACGTGTATAAACGAAAGTTGCAAAATCCAGTATGACGACATATCCCGAGGCATAACATCTAACCAGCAAACCAAAAGTGAAAAAGATTATTTTAATTCCTTTCAATTTGAAAGCTCGATGAATGTTTGTGAAAACCTACGTATCATCGCGTTTCTAAAGGAAAAAATGATTTTTTTTTTAATAAGACCCGAACTGATTAAAAACATATAGGTAGTCTATGAATTAACAATTCTATGCCAAATGTATTCCAATATTCTAAACAGAAAAACAAAAAGGGAAATAAAACTCATAAATTGCTCGTATCCACGAAACTTTCCAATTTGCAAATCGAAAGAATTCCATTCGGATAGAAATAAAAAACTGCCGCAGAGTTTCCCCAATATAAAAATAAAAAATACAATCAATTTGTATGCATCGGAATGAACTGCATCATTACGGAATTGAAATGCTCCAGGACTTATTCGATTGAAAGCATTCGATTTTCATTTGCATGAACATACAAAGACCGATAAGTAATATAAACAAACCTCGCAATTCTTGGGCTAGTGAGTGTCAAGTTTGAAAGCGTGATTAAATTCTGATGCGTACTTTAAACTGCTTTCGTGTCTCTCTCATAATCAAAACGGAAAAAATCATATAATTTCAAATAAGATTTTAATCTAGAAACTAAGAATTTATTAAATTTTATACACAAACAAGTGAGTGTATAGAAATCTACATAATATATGTCTATATATACATAATTCATATTATATACAAATTATATATAATAGATAATCATATATATATATATATATATATATATATATATATATATATATATATATATATATATATATCGTGTATATGTGTTCGTTTGTTGTGCTGAAATACTGTAAAAAGGGAAAAATATACTGCAATGTAAAGGCTAGAAGCGTGGGAAAATGGATGCTTCCGTGCAGGTGTCAATTCATACAAAGGTCCAAGCCATATGTATACAAAAATACTCGTGTAATAATAATATTTTTTCAAAAAAACGTGGAACACTGCACCGGACACATCTGTATCTACACATGAGTTTTAGTGCACTTCCTAATTCACAACCAAGTACTTACTAAACATAACGTGGAATAACCCTGGATATCAATAAAGAAATCCCCCTTTTCAAATTAAGAATTTTATTGTCACTATCAGTGTCCTTATTCCTGAAATCAATAATATCTTGAAATCAATATCTTATTCTTAATGCCAACATCCATCTGGGCTTTTCCCACAAATGGTAAGATTTCTAAGCGCCCTGGCCAACGTTTCAAAATCTGGGGAAAGAGGAAACGCTTACAAATCATGTTTACTTGTCCTGGGGAAACTCGGAAAAGAGATCGAACTCCTTAAATCTGTCTGGGTTCTTTAAATGTATCTGGTTTCTTTAAATGTAGACCTCTAAATGGATGACACGCCCTCTTCAAGGAACTTTATTAGATAACATCTTATAAAGAAGTTAACAAATCGTTCTCTCTCTCTCTCTCTCTCTCTTTCTCTCTCTCTCAATATACATAACCGAGTCATTAAATTAAACTAGTCCTCCTCCTATGCAGGAATAAATGGTGATAAAAGCTATTCGCTAAATTAACCGAAATTTAGCCAACATTGCAACGAAGACAAAATGCCGGATGGACATAGGTACTGAGGAATTTACTCCTATTAGATAGACAGACAGACACGAAGACATGACTTCACAGGAAAGCACGTAAAGCCAAACCTTCCTACGCTTTAAAACGAAAATACAAATGGCACCCTTTAAACCTCCGAATTACCTCGCGAGCCAATTAACTAATAAGAGTATCGCCCCTTTTTTTTTTTTTTTTTTTTTTTTTTTTTTTTTTTTTTACTTTTTTTTTTTTTTTTTTTTTTTTTTTTTTTTTTTTTGGGGGGGGGGTGTGTCCTCACGCAAATTACCCTCTGCCAAGCTCTCAGGTTAATGAACAATGAAATTACCCCTCTGATATCCACTCCTGCAGATATTCTCTCGAGCTGTTCGCCCGAACCAAAGACTCTGAAATACAAATGGTAAGGAAGAGATGGAAACGGATACAAGAAAAAAAAATTGAAATAAAAAGTTAACGATCCAATTAAAAAGAAGCTTTAACGAGCTCAGGGCACAGTGTGCGAAATGGTCAATGCTAATTTCCGGGGTAAAAAGTCATTCGGGAAGCAATAATCGGAAACAGAAAGTAAGGAAGACATGGAGGAAAAACTGAATAAAAAACTGAAGGGAAAACTGAAGTAAAAACTTAGCGAGTCCATGAGTGCCAAACTGTACAGAGATTTTGGCAAACTGTGCCAAAAGAGGAATGTTAATTTCCGGATGAAAATTACTTGAATAAAAAGCGTCCTGGAAAGTATGCAAACCTGGAAGCATTTATTTCCGAATGAAATAAAAGATATAACCTGGTGGTCAAAATTAATGGGAATTATGGTCTAACTATTCCTATCTTATTACCACGAATACAAACATGTAACCTAATGCAGACCTTTTAAAATAATCACTTTTCACTTTCATTTTCCTGTCCCTCACTGTGACCCAGTGCCATATTTCGGTAATCACCAACGGAGCATGGTATTCGTTGGTGGGCACCCATCCAACTAACAGCCAGATACAATGTTGCATAAATTATGACTGGATTCGCGAGAGAAATGAAGCTAACATTGCCTTCTCAAGTAACATCGTAAAATTTATTTTTGTAAAATGTAATTGTTTATTTTTGTATTTTGTAATTGCTTATATAAAGTAACTTTTACGTAATTCTTACATAAAATAACTTTTACATAAGCAATTACCTTAACAGGATCAATAGGTCAATTAGGCAAAACTAGCAGAGAATCTGGACTCTTGCAAATTTATTAGGCAACAAAATCCAAGCCGAAGAAATACCCAAAACCTGCAGCTTACAATTCCCACATAAATGCACCAACTCCTTCATTTCTCCCATCCCGAAATGGTTCCTACGTGCCTCTCCCAACCGGCCCCCTCCCCTCCACAACTCCGACTCCTTAAAGCATCATCTTTTAACCATCCGGAATTATTTTACCTTCCCCAAAACTCCTGCAACGCTAATCTGGAACAATTTATTACGGCAGTTTTTCACTCCTCTTCCCATCCAACGACCGCCCCGAGTGGAATTACCATCCAAGAATCTCGCTCGTGCCCATTCTCCCAACTAGAATCTCTCTCTCTCTCTCTCTCTCTCTCTCTCTCTCTCTCTCTCTCTCTCTCTCTCTCTCTCTCTCTCTCTCTCTCTTCGCCTTAAGAATCTTGTTCATACACATTCTCCGGCCTCCCAGTAAAGCTGTTGTTCTCATTCAGTATACGGGAAATCTCCCAACCATCCGGTAATGGCCACTACAAGGAGAAGGGGAGAGGATGGGGGATGGAGGGAGAGGGGTGGGAGAAGATGGGGGACAAAGGTCCTCTTTACCTTCCAGAGGAGGAAGAGGCACTTGGAAACAAATTGCTCGTGGCGCTCGGGGGACGAAATGGCAAAAGTTACTTCGACTTTGGGAGCAATATTGACAATCATGGGGGCATGAAAATAAGAGGCTGCAGACAGGCATACTATGCGGTCCTGCCTATGTCTGATGTTTGCAGCCATAACGAAGAAACTAATCAATTTGAAACATGAAAAAAATTTTAAAAAATAAGTAAATATATAATATAATCAAACCTCAAACACCATTCGATGTCCTGACTGAATTTGAAATCAGAATTCGCAAAATGAAAAATTACAAAAATAAAACACCACTTTGCTGGCTGAACGAATAAAGAAAGACAGGCACACTCAACTATCAACAGCAAGCAAAGCTTGAACTTGCCAAACAAACATATCCAGATTATGCACTTTTCATATAAATAGTTTAGAGAAAAGTGAGAATTTGTCAACGTAAGAAATAATAAGGACGCACACTGACAGATCTTAATTGCACCTTTATTCATTTCTTGGTGATCAGTTACAAGCTACTGATATATACCATTATATGTATATGTATATGTGTTTGTGTGTATATATATATATATATATATATATATATATATATATATATATATATATCCCAAAAATAAAATAAAGAGATCAAGAAGGGGTCGACCCTAAGTGTCATGCGCCATATAACTGTTTATATCTCAGGCTCCCCTACACCTATCCAGTTCACACCCTCTACTTAATTCCCCTGTTACCACCTACCCAGAGCAAATAAACAAGCAAATATTTCCTAGTTAGCAACTGCCAAGCCATAAGACGACGTCTCTCCATTACACGGAAACATCACTTCATCAGAAGGGATTTCCTCCCTTCCGGAACCACTCCCTTCTTCAAAGTCTAATGAAGATGCTTTTTTTTTCTTTTTCTTTTTTTTAATATCGCCCTCGTCGTCTTCTCAGCTCCTGTCAGTTTTACATCATGTCTCCCTCCTCCTCCTCTCTGTCTAAGCCATTTTTACGAGGATCACGCCACAAGGGAAGGGTGAAACACTTCCCAGCCCCGCGCACGCAAAGCTGTCAGACGTCCATCTCAAAAGTCGAAGACACATGCAGTATATTAAGAAACCAGTAATGATAGGGTCTACCTACTACATGAATCTGCGCGCATAGAAAACGGGTCTACGTATGTCAATAGACGTGCACAGAAAAAGGGAATTGGAGTCTGGCAGGTTATGAATTAAAATTATTTTCTTTGGGGTATTGTAACGCAATTAAATTTTTCTGTGAGTTTTGCCAATGACTTTGAAATACAAGCTCAGTCATTTGATGCCAAATACAGAAAGACAACGTTTTCTGCGTAAGAAACTGTCAGCTAATTACAATGCTATGATGTACAGTAGTATATTTGGTATCCTTGTCAAGAACTAAAGTACATCTAATATCTTTTTCAATAAGTACAATACATCTAATATCCTTTACAGGATGCACAACACATTTAATATATTCAGAGGACTATCTGAATATTATACTTTGACAAGAAAACATCTTCCATCCAATTTATTTTTGCATAACGACCTTTCATATTCTTAAAATTAATATTAGATCATTATTTTATAGTTGCCACCAATATATAGTTCAATTTTTCTCATTTTCTTCCTCCATTGGTACGTTACTCACTAACAGGTTACATAACGTCTCCCGGCTTCAGTTACGACATATTTCTTTCCAGAGTTAATACCTGATCTAAATATGCCAAAAAAAAAATAATAAGATTTACTGCTGTATACTAAAAACATCGTGACACAAACACATGTTTATTAATTAGCTAATTTACTTTTTTCTGAAGACTTATCTCTTCTTTCTGAATTTCTTATTGCCTTCTGTTACTCCTTTCAAATGAACACCATATCCTTTGGAAGCTTGAATCTCAAGTCAGTGGCCCCTGTGAGCTAATTGCATATGAATAGGGTTCGTCTTCTGAATAATAATAATAATAATAATAATAATAATAATAATAATAATAATAATAATAATAATAATAATAATAATAATAATAATAATAATAATAATAATAATAATAATAATAATAATAATGAGTAGCAACCTAGCATTCATAATTAGAACATTCATGAAAAGATTTCCCATTATTCTTTGGCACTTAAATCTCAAGTCAGTGGCTCCTGTGAGTTTATTGCATATGTATAAGGTTCATCTTCTGAATAATAATAATAATAATAATAATAATAATAATAATAATAATAATAATAATAATAATAATAATAATAATAATAATAATAATAATAATAATAATAATAATAATAATAATAATAATAATAATAATAATAATAATAATAATAATAATCTAGCATTCACTATTTAGGGAATATTTATGAAAAAGTCCCATTGTTCATAAAGTCGATTGAAAAAGGAAAGAGTCCAGTGCCCAGTATGACCAAAAAAAACCCTGATTCGCCAAGAATCCAGATTATTGAAGATAGTTAATTCCAAGCTTTAATCACAGTCCCTGAGGAGGAAATTGAATCTGAACAATACGCACGAAATCATCATCTCCTTAAATACGAGATCCAAGACAGGGTCAGCGTTATCCAAATATCAAATACCTGGGGCCGAGTCGATATCATCATCTAATATCAAATATGAAACCTCATATACTGCATTTGCCTTGCCAAAGTAATGAATACGGGATGAGGATATTAATTTCTGGATAAATATTTGAATTCAAGTCGGATCTAATTACCCAGTGCAAGTGGCAAAACTGAGAGATTAAGGATACTTGTCCCTCATTAACTGAACGAGTCGTTCGTTTTCGACAAAGGTACATTTTAGCCGTTGGGGGAAATCTGACTATCGCTGTCCAGGTTTTCGATAAATGTAATACGAATTATATCAGTTATGTTGTAAATCATCATATAAGATTTACCCGTTCCCCTTGAAATAAGAGCTACATTTTCTCACTACAATTTACCTCTTGATATCCAATAGCTTCCTGTAAATGTCAATTTTCATACATCTGAATTACAAAATATTCATATATTTACAAGAGGCTTTATTATATAAACGACCTCTATACACAAACTAGTGGCTACTAGCACTTTAAGTGCGTAAATAAATATACGAATTTATATAAAGGTTATGCTTCTGTAAAAGAGAATAATTCAGTCTTGCTATTCAAGGGCGCTAGCAACCGTTCAAGATTAATAACGTAAGATTTTACCCTCTTAAGAACTCTTAATACCCTCTATCTCTTAAACCTCGACATTCTCCCACAGCCTCAGTGTTCTCAGAGCTTTAAATACACCGTCATCTGATCACGTAGGTTCCACTTCTCAAAGGGGACTAACCTGGTCGTCTATTAAACTAATCTCGAAAAGAACACCTACTGAGAGCTCTGCTCGGTTCTCCTTTGCAAAAGAAAGTAAACTGGTCTTTCCTTACAATTTATTTTCGAAAGGAAAATCCTACTGAGCTCTTCTCTTCTATGCAAAAGAATGTAATCCGGTCTTTTCTCAACAATTTATTTTCGACAAGAAAACCCCACTGAAGAAAACCAGCTATATTTATAATACTGGTTGATTGTACGTTCTTTGACGTCACACGACCCGATTCGCTGACACCCAATTACCTAAACTACGCGAAATTACTCGTAAGTTACAAACTCCGATACTAATGCAAAGCAAATGCAATGTATCATCATAAATTCAACCAGCCCGAAAGGAGTCTATTTAAGACTCAGAGGTCTGGAAAAACCAACCCTAGTAGTAGTAGTAGAGTAGTAGTAGTAGTAGTAGTAGTAGTAGTAGTAGTAGTAGTAGTATTACCATAAATCCACAGGGAGAACTGATGGACTACTTTATTGCAGAAAAAAATGGTAATTTGCAAATTGCTCCAGTAAAGCACAGAGGCAACGAAAAAAAAATACAACAATTACATACGATTCTAATAATTCTCTTCGAAGAACTTAAACAGTCGTCAACATGGTCTAAACATACACACAACAGGCTCATTTATCTTTCTAATTTTATTATTTTGTTAATTTATCTATCTTTTTGTTGTTACGTCTTGCAAATGAATAATGTTCACGAGTACCCGTTTTCTCTCCCATCACTCACTCTTTCATTTAGGGGCATCTATGTTTATGGCATCTTACTAAGACGACCCAAGCCCGTTACCTTACTTCTTTGTACAAGATTCCGCGGAGATTAATATCACCTGTAAGTCTGTGATTTACTCAAACAAGTGCGAAGTACTGTATGTGACGAGGAACACCAAATGTGACAAGACAAGATGCCAAAATGAGTCTGGTAATCAAATGTAGCTCATAAAAAAGGTCGACTATTTCATCTTAAGTTTCCAAAAGATAAAATTGGACTCATTAATGTGAAAAATAATGACCGCCTCACAAAATACAATGCTTATCTAAAACAACAGATTCGTTGGTAAAGCAAATACCACAAATGATCTTTCGTCGGCACAAGAATTTAAACGAAAATTTACAAGAAAGAAAGAAACCCCACCATCAAGTATTGATGGGGCTTCGGGAATAAAAGTCTTATACTTCCACCGGCAAGTCTGACAGTAAATGCAAGTTTCTCAGACTTCCTTAAAAGTCCGGCTTATCCTTGTAAATCAAGGAAATGCTGGAGGAGAGGGTGGGGGATTGGAGGGGGGGGGGGGGGGGGGGGGATGGGGAACTTTGAAAGACCGGCAGGTCAGCCACCGACGTGGGAGACTCAATCTGTTGGTTAAGACACTGATGTTAGTTTTCCTTTTCTTCCATTGAAATGTTCTAGAGGTACTAGGGATGCTTCGCCTGTTATTCAAATAAAATATAATGAAAATTCAGGTTTATAAGTTTCTCTTACAATAAATAAATAAATAAATAAATAAATAAATAAATAAATAAATAAATAAATAAATCAAATAAATAAATAAATAAATAAATAAATAAATACATAAAAAGCCAGATTTATTTTCCCTTACAATGAATAAATAAATATATAAATAATGAAAATCCAGGTTTAAAAGTTTCTCTTACAATAAATACATAAATATATGAATAATGAAAAAATCCAGTTTTATTTTACCTTACAATAAATGAATGAATATATAAATAATGAAAAACCAGGTTTATTTTCCCTTACAATAAATAAATATATAAATAATGAAAATCCCAGATATATTTTACCTTACAATAAATAAATAATGAAAATCCGGGTTTATTCTCCCTTACAATAAATAAATAAATATATAAATAATGAAAATCCAAGTGTATAAGTTTCTCTTATAATAAATAAACAAGTAAATTCATTACTTAATTATTACATAATTAAACGAACTACACTTCACCGCTCTGATGAAAAGATCTTGAACAATGTGACAACATTACTCTCATGACAAACTGAAGCACGGGGGACGTCAATTATTTCAAGAGACAACGCAAAATAATCACCAAACATTCCCCCTTGCTGGACTAATAAACAAATAGCATTTGGAAGATACACGAACCATAAAAACGCCGCTATGGAAGTGACGATACTTGCCCAACTGTCCAGGTCAACATTTGCCGATGTGCTTACGGCATCCCACACGATCTGTATTTGCATGTCTTTAAATGTCGTTGATATGTGACTGGTGTGTGTGTGTGTGTGTTTCTTATGCTAAAATCAACATCGTTAGCGGATTTATTCTAACGCGTAAACGCGTAAGTGGCGATCAAACTATTTTACTCTGGACTGTAAATATTGACCTTACGGATCCTTTCACTTAAAAAAAAAAAAAACAGGCAGCCACACGACCCATATAAGTTCATAACAAAAATTTAGCACATTACCAAGGACTACTTTTCAAGTTCTGTCTACGAACACAATACCATAAACAGATGTTCTTCTTCATGAAAGAACAAAGTTAAAAACTTAAAATTTCAGCAACATGGCCGTTCATTTTTGTATCGAATTTCATAAAATTTGGTTCTTCATAAAACACCGATAAAGATAGCTATTATTATTATTATTTTTTTTTTTTTTTTTTTTTTTTTTTTTTTTTTTTTTTTTTTTTTTTTTTTTTTTTTTTTTTTTTTTTTTTTTTTTTTTTTTTTTTTTTTGCTCTATCACAGTCCTCCAATTCGACTGGGTGGTATTTATAGTGTGGGGTTCCGGGTTGCATCCTGCCTCCTTAGGAGTCCATCACTCTTCTTACTATGTGTGCCGTTTCTAGGATCACACTCTTCGCATGAGTCCTGGAGCTACTTCAGCCTCTAGTTTTTCTAGATTCCTTTTCAGGGATCTTGGGAATCGTGCCTAGTGCTCCTATGATTATGGGTACGATTTCACTGGCATATCCCATATCCTTCTTATTTCTATTTTCAGATCTTGATACTTATCCATTTTTTTCCCTCTCTTTCTCTTCAACTCTGTGTCGCATGGTATTGCGACATCAATGAGTGATACTTTCTTCTTGACTTTGTCAATCAACGTCACGTCTGGTCTGTTTTGCACGGTTATCACCCTATCCGTTCTGATACCATAGTCCCAGAGGATCTTTGCCTGATCGTTTTCTATCACTCCTTCAGGTTGGTGCTCGTACCACTTATTACTGCAAGGTAGCTGATGTTTCTTGCACAGGCTCCAGTGGAGGGCTTTTGCCACTGAATCATGCCTCTTTTTGTACTGGTTCTGTGCAAGTGCCGGGCATTCACTTGCTATGTGGTTTATGGTTTCATTTTTCGTATTGCACTTCCTACATATGGGAGAGATGTTATTTCCGTCTATCGTACTTTGAACATATCTGGTTCTTAGGGCCTGATCTTGTGCCGCTGTTATCATTCCTTCAGTTTCCTTCTTTAGCTCTCCCTCTGTAGCCATTGCCAATTGTCATCGCTGGCTAGTTCTTTAGTCTGTCTCATGTATTGCCCGTGCATTGGTTTGTTGTGCCAGTCCTCTGTTCTTTCTGTCTTTCTCCTGTCTCTGTATATTTCTGGGTCTTCGTCTACTTTTATTAGTCCTTCTTCCCATACACTCTTTAGCCACTGGTCTTCACTGGTTTTTAGATATTGCCCCAGTGCTCTGTTTTCGATGTTAACGCAGTCCTCTATACTTAGTAGTCCTCTCCCTCCTTCCTTTCGTGTTATGTATAGTCTGTCCGTATTTGCTCTTGGGTGTAGTGCTTTGTGTATTGTCATATGTTTCCTGGTTTTCTGATCTATGCTGCGAAGTTCTGCCTTCGTCCATTCCACTATTCCTGCGCTGTATCTGATTACTGGCACTGCCAATGTGTTTATGGCTTTTATCATATTTCGGCGTTGAGTTTTGACTTGAGTATCGCCTTGAGTCTCTGCATATATTCTTTCCTGATCGTGTCCTTCATCTCTTGGTGTTTTATATCCCCTCCTTCCATTATTCCCAGGTATTTGTATCCTGTCTCATCTATGTGTTTGATGTTGCTCCCATCTGGTAGCTTTATCCCTTCAGTTCTCGTTACTTTGCCTTTTTGTATGTTGACTAAGGCGCATTTTTCTATTCCAAACTCCATCCTGATGTCCCCAGATACAATCCTTACAGTCTGGATTAGGGTATCTATTTCCTTGATGCTCTTACCATACAGCTTGATGTCGTCCATGAACATCAGATGGTTGATTCTGTTGCCTCTTTTCTTGAGTTGGTACCCGACATCCATCTTCTGTAGTACTTTTGTCATGGGAATCATGGCTACTACGAAGAGTAGTGGGGACAGTGAGTCGCCCTGGAAGATCCCTCTCCTGATATTAACCTCTGCTAGTCTTATTCCAGAGCTTGTAAGTATTGTATTCCAGTTGCGCATTGTATTTTTGAGGAAGCTGATGGTATTTTCCTCTGCCCCATATATTTTCAGGCATTCTATTAGCCATGTGTGTGGTATCATGTCGAAGGCTTTCTTATAGTCTATCCATGCCATGCTTAGGTTGGTTTTCCTTCTCCTACTGTTCTTCATTACCATTTTGTCTATCAGGAGCTGGTCTTTTGTGCCCCTACACTTCCTTCTGCAGCCTTTCTGTTGGTGGGGGATGGTGTTTGTCTCCTCTAGGTAGTTGTATAGCCTTTCACTGATGATACCTGTTAGTAACTTCCACATTATTGGTAGGCAGGTGATAGGCCTGTAGTTACTGGCTATATTTCCCTTACTCTTGTCTTTTTGTACTAAGGATGTTCTTCCTGTGGTCATCCATTTGGGTGCTTGGTGATTTGAGATACAATGCTGGAGTTGTTCTGCTATTCGTGGGTGTAGGGCCTTGAAGTTTTTGAGCCAGTATCCATGGACTTCATCGGGACCTGGGGCTTTCCAGTTTGGCATTTTCTTTAGTTGGTGTCTGACTGTGTCTGTCGTGAGTCTGTGAATCTTTGTTTTATTCTCCCTGTTTCTTCTTCCTTGACTTCCTGGAGCCATGTTGCATGTTTGTTGTGTGATACCGGATTGCTCCATATGTTTTCCCAGAGTGTCTTACTTGGTTCGGCTTCAGGAATTTCTGGGTGGTTGTCTTCCCCTTTTAGTTGGTTGTATAGTCTTTTTATTATTATTATTATTATTATTATTATTATTATTATTATTATTATTATTATTATTATTATGTCTGTCAATTGAATTGCATTCATATACTGTCTGTATGTGTCTGTCTGTATGTCTGTCTGTCTGTCTGTCTGTCAGTCTGTGTGCCTGTATTCATATAGTGTCCGTGTCTGTCTGTCTGTCCTATTGAGAATTTAATCGCATTCATACGATTCACATACTCTGGCTGAATGTCTGTCTCTCACAAAAAAAAAAAAAAAAAAAAACACCACACACACACACACACACACGCAGTCACGCACAATATAAAAACCCGGATAAACTTGGCGGCAATATATCTGGCCTACACAAAGGGGACAAACGGGTCAGAATCTATTACGGTCGTTCGTTCTTTTCTCTCGCTTTGTCGCCCGCCGACAAAAAAAAATAAATAAAAAAAAAATAAAAAATGGAGAATAAAATGAATGAGCGAACTAACAATTATTCCGGTTTTAACCGAATGAATTTCTATTGTTTATATTCGTGTAACTTTCTTTTTTTTTTAGGCTTTACCTTTTTTTTTGGTTAAATCCAGTTAAGCAACTTCAATAACAACAAGAGAATGTAATTTTGCAAAAAAAATGACGATGGTTCATAGTATTATCTTCCAATTTAATTAAAAATTCCGACAACCTACATGTTGGTGAACGCACGCACAGACATGCGCACCAACAAAATTACACTTACACATATACATACATACAAACATACAAACATAGTTTGTAAGCCGAATCAATAACATCGCTGACGTCCTGATTTCGTCTCCATCCGCTGTTCGGTGGTTCGAACCCACGAGAGGACGAAATTATCATCAACTAAAAAAAAGTTCCCCTTCGGTTTACGTATATGAAAATACATTAATTCCGAGGTAGAGCGAATTAGATATTAAAGGACATTTGTAGTTCGAATAATTTATATCAATCACGGTGATGTGATAATTATTATATATACGTATACATGTACATATACATTCATAAATACATATATATATGTATGTGTGTAAACGTCTTGGTGAGAGGCAACATACTTATGTTTCTTCTAGATTATATCACCCTTTCTACAAAGCTGCACATGACGCATGAAGGCTCAAGTCCCCTGGTGGCATGACGCCCTTCAATCACACACACACGGGCGTAGCCAGCGCCATACTATCGACGAGAAGGAGACTCACGACCCACCCGCCTTTCAAGACTGACGCCCGACAGCATTTCCTATATCCCCGGGACGTGCCTTCCGCTAAAACCACTTCGAGGGACATGCTCGCGTGATAAACAAGAGGCAAGAGACATACGACGGCCGCAATCTACTAACAGCAACTTTGGATGTAGTCGTTTTATTCAGTTGCAAAATGTAGATGCATCAAAATCACCGATTATGTTTGATTTATATAGATTTTTGGCATTCTGCCAAGCACTGGGGCAACTAAGGCCATTCAGCGTTGAAACGGAAATTGACAGTAAAAGGTTTGAAAGGTGTAACAGGAGGAAAACCTCAAAGCAGTTGCATTATAAAACAACTGTTAGGAGAGGGTGGACAGTAAGATGGGAGACAGAATATGAACAGAGGCACAGTAAGGGGTTGCAGCTAGGGGCCGAAGAGACACTGCAAAGAACTTTTAAGTACTGCCTACATTCCACCGAATGAGGTGCACTGATGGCACTGCCCCACTACGGAGTATCTAAATCACTAAAACAGTATTAAAACTTTTCACTTTTACCTGACCGATCTATCAATCACTAAATTACAAATCCTCATTAAACAAATAATACTACGTTCTGTAGTCCGGCTTGGAAGATTCATTCTTGAGAATATATTTCACATTTCTACAGGAATCGCGTTAAATTCTCAAAGACACATGGGTGAAAATGATAAAATATACAGAACAGAGAGAGAGAGAGAAAGAGAGGCAGGCATGCGACCGCTTGCTTGGCGTAACAGGATGCTATTGATTATACACCAGCAAGGAGGAGGAGAATCCAACGCAGAGCCCAGGAAATAAATCTACAAAAATGAACGAGCCTCCGCATGCACGTAACACGATGATATAATCTCCATCGCGCGTTGCCTCTCAAATATATTGCGACGTTAATGGCGAACACTACATGCAATGCAAATAAGCGAGAAATCTTTTCCGCGACGATTTATTCCCGAATTCGCGCGTCTCCGACGGCTCTATGGCTCGACAAATCCGAGACTCAACTCCGTGAAAAAAACAACTATTAAAAATGTGTTTACACTAAGCGCTGCAAACGAATAGGCCCATATTCTTGCTCGTGCGCGCGCACGCACATAGCCATAAACATACTGAAAAGCATACTCACGTCCTGAATTATGTAGGTATATTCGTATACTTATATAAAAGAGATACTCTTTTCTAAATATTATTTTTCCAAACTTCAATTTTAGTAGCGTGCGCAAGCGAAAATCGCCATGCACATACACAAAAGCATACTCACACCCTGAATTGTGTAGGTCTGTTCGTATACTTATATACAAGCCATACTCTTTCCTAAATTTTTCAACTTAAATAATAGTACGGATATCCACGCCAATAACATCATAACGGTGACGAGATGGGATCAATCATGAACTGGAATATTCGTATCGTGCCAAATTCTGTCTGAAATATTGCATGTTATCCTGTCGTTAATTAATCCAATTTAAACCCGTAAATTTACAAGGGACACCGATTTGCATTCCGGTATATCTGCCACTATTTAAAAGGGTTTTTTTTTCTTATGTTCATGAGATAAACCTGAGATGTAGTATGCCAGATTCAGAACCAACCTTCATTCATTCTCCACTGATGTTTGAGACCGAGGATTCAATATTCTCTGATGGGGAATATTTCCATCGCAGCTTCTAATCCTTTTTATTGACGTTCATTAACAAGTTCTCTCTCGAAGATGTGTGTGATCAGCGCCAGAAAATTCTTGAATGGAACTAATTATATCTCCGACCGAAGCTCCGAAACTTTCTGTGGCGACTGAAAATATCTGACTGGCTATTCCTCTCAACGGACTGAAGATTTTTCATCTGCGCTTGACTGATATAGATCGATAGATAGATAGAACAAGAAATTTTAGGCCAAAGGCCAAGCATAGGGACCTATGACGTCATTCAGTGCTGAAAAAGAAATAGTGAAAACGTTTGAAAGGTGTAACAAGACGTAAGCATCCCAGTTGCACTATGGAACAATCGTTAGGACAGTGTGGAAAGTAAGATGGAAGAAAGAGAATATGAACGGAAGTACAGTAAAAGGAATAAAGAGGGCTTCAGCTAACCCATCCTACGGGGCTGACTGACCGACAAAGGCATTAATACGTTTCTCTGAATGTTGCGCACTTCTGACAGTGACCGAATATCTTTTGACTGGACAATATATATAGTCTTCCCAAGGGCCGAATATATTCGAGTGGCGATTCAGAATTTTCGACAGGCAATTCATTACCTCATTCAAGGACGCCGATATTTTTCTTAGCGTTATATATATATATATATATATATATATATATATATATATTATATAGATATATTATATATATATATATATAACTCCGTAAATTTACAAGGGACTCTGCTTTGCATTCCGGTGTATCTGCCACTATTTAATATATATATATATATATATATATATATATATATATATATATATATACATATATACGGAATTAACATACATACATATAATATATATTATATATATATATATATATATGTATGTATATATATATATATATATATATATATATATATATATATATACCATATATCATATAATTTTCAAAACAGGGTCTTCTGATATCAACATAATCTACTATTTTCCGTAAAGTTTACATCCTTATTAATATTTACATGAATTCTGATGACGTTTCTCTACATACTAAACATAATCCACTCGAATTTTACAGCCTATTTTCATTGAAAAAGTCACTGGTACGAAACTCACTGCCGCTTGTTAAGGAAAGGCTTGGAAATCTCGCTTTTCACGAGGATCATTTCCATTCACTCCTCGCAGCTTGCTATTTAACTTTCCTTCAGTACTTTGTCCGATTCGTGGAAAAATTTCCGTTTGCGTTTTTACAGCTTCTTACTTTATTTCCCCATTTTTATGACGAATGTTGATCCATAGTGGAGGAATAATTATCCGAAATATGACTCCTGATAATGAATTTTATGTAGTAATTTTGTTGCACATAAAATGGCTGGTCATTTTTATAAATAATAATATAAATAATCCTCTTGATCAATATCAACAATAACCCTCTAGATCAGAAATAATAATAATAATAATAATAATAATAATAATAATAATAATAATAATAATACCCCAGAACCAGATATGTTCAAAGAACAACATATGGAAATAACATCTCTCGCATATGTAGGAAGTGCAATACGAAAAATGAAACCATAAACCACATAGCAAGCGAATGCCCGGCACTTGCACAGAACCAGTACAAAAAGAGGCATGATTCAGTGGCAAAAGCCCTCCACTGGAGCCTGTGCAAGAAACACCAGCTACCTTGCCGTAATAAGTGGTACGAGCACCAACCTGAAGGAGTGATAGAAAACGATCAGGAAAAGATCCTTCGGGACTATGGTATCAGAACAGATAGGGTGATACGTCCAAATAGACCAGACTTGACGTTGATTGACAAAATCAAGAGGAAAGTATAACTCATTGATGTCGCAATATCATGGGACACCAGAGTTGAAGAGACGGAAAGTGAAAAAATGGATAAGTATCAAGACCTGAAAATAGAAATAAGAAGGATATGGGATATGCCAGTGGAAATTGTACCCATAATCATAGGAACACTAGGCACGATCCCAAGATCCCTGAAAAGGAATCTGGAAAAACTAGAGGCTGAAGTAGCTCCAGGACTCATGCAGAAGAGTGTGATCCTAGAAACGGCGCACATAGTAAGAAAAGTGGACTTCTAAGGAGGCAGGATGCAACCCGGAACCCAACACTATAAATACCACCCAGTCGAATTGGAGGACTGTGATAGAGCAAAAAAAAAAAAAAAAAAAAAAAAAATAATAATAATAATAATAATAATAATAATAATAATAATAATAATAATAATAATAATAATAATAATAATAATAATAATAATAATGAGAATTTCGACCTTTCACTCCAACCACGAAAATCAAAATACTGAAGTGAAAACATCATCGTCCTTACCAGCTTCCACAGACAGACGAGGAGAGATTACACGGACGAGTTCAAACGAATGAAACCCTACACAAACCAATACTTGGATCAATCGATCACGAGTTGTCTACAACGGCTGTCTGTCTGATTGCGTCTTAAATATATACATACATAAACACATACATACATAATATAATATATTGTCTGTCTGATTGCGTCTTAAATAATACATATATAAACACATACATACATAATATATAAGTATATATATACTATACTATTAAGTTGTATTCTCAATCACCAATCACGAAATGAAATATCTCGACGTACCCCTAAATGAAAACAAAGGAGAAACCAGGGGGAGAAAGGAAATAAGAGTTCTTAATTTGTCCCAACAGTTTCGCCTTCCATCAGGCCTCTTTCTATATATATATATAGTATATATATATATATATATATATATATATATAATAGTATGGTAGTATATATATATATATAATATATATATATATATATCATATATTATATATATAATTATTATCGTCAGCGAAAGCCTCATACGCAACAACTGTAGTTGGTATTTCTACACGGACGCTAATTTGCAAGCAAGCTCACACTAAAGAATTTCTAGCTTCACACTAATTAATATATATATAATATATAAATATATATATATATATATATATGTATATATATATATATAAAGATATAAGCCACGAGGGAAAATAAACAACGGAGTATCCGCGAGATCTTTCGACGTTCAAACGTCCTTTACTTAGCAGATGAACTAACTTACATGAGGAAATGACAATACAAAAAGGGTCGTATAACTGACAGATAGGGATTATAAAGATTAGTACCTAGAATACGACACACCTGGAAGATGAGTAACCTTCCCAAACAAGCATAAACAATGGGTACAATTAAAAGTTTAAGACAATCATCTCAGACACAAGGACAAGACAATTAAAGGATTATTATAGGTGACAGCTATTCAAAACTTTGGTAAAGAAAAACATATTTACAATACATAATCACAACACATATTAAACATACATTACAACGAAGATATCTCTAAGGCAACTAATTTTTATTTAAGTCTGTAATAAAAATTAGTTGCCTTAGAGATATCTTCGTTGTAATGTATGTTTAATATGTACTATGAATATTTTTTTGTTTACCAAAGTTTTGAATAGCTGTCACCTATAATAATCCTTTAATTGTCTTGTCCTTGTGTCTGAGATGATTGTCTTAAAACTTTTAATTGTACCCTTTGTTTATGCTTGTTTGGGAAGGTTACTCATCTTCCAGGTGTGTCGGATTCTAGGTACTAATCTTTATAATCCCTATCTGTCACTTATATGACCCTTCTTTTATTGTCATTTCCTCATGTAAGTCAGTTCATCTGCTAAGTAAAGGACATTTGAACGTCGAAAGATCTTGCGGATACTCCGTTGTTTATTTTTCCTTGTGGCTTATATCTTTATTTATGGATTTATCACGTTCCTAACTTTCGCGATTCAGTTATACATATATATATATATATATATATATATATATATCATATATATATATATATAGATATTATATAATATATATAGTTTATATATATATATATATATATATATATATTATATATATATATATATATATATATATATATAATGTAACTAGTAAGGGGAATGCACAGATTCATCATTTTTAACTTCCCTTAGATACTGAGAGTTTGGGCGACAACCTAAGAATGCTGATGACTCTTTTTTTGGGTGGTATGATGTTAAAGTTCCTTACCTAAGCATATCAGTGCCATGATAGCTTGTTCAAGGGGCCTTTGAAAACTGGCTGCAACCAGTTACCGTAGGGTGTGAATTCATGTGTACGTGTGCGCCTCTTCCGTTCATAATGACATATTTAGCCAAAACTATGGGGAGACTTACGGAGAGGTCTGTGAGAGAAAGGCAGAGCACGATGGCGTATGCTGAGGAGTTTTCTTTTGAAAGTGTGTGATTTCCAAGCTGTAATGGGTAAGAGTCAATGTGCTTTAGCCAAAGTTGTGGCTTAGTTGTCTGTTTTGATATTTTGTAAAGATGTTCTATTTCATTTAATCTTTTGACTCTGTCTTTACAATTGTGTGTGCTCACTAGTGTGTTCTCCTGTCTTTTAAACAGGTGGATCTAGTGGAGGGGACTAAGTGTCCTAGAGGAGGGAACTATAATATTTTGTTGAAGAGATAATTGATGTTTGACTATTACTGATTAAGACTATTATTTACTGGGGGTTATCTGAGTTAATTGATCTATGAGTTATCATTCTATTAATTATCCTGTGAGAACCTGAATTATTCAATTAGTACTTTGCTTTGAATAAACGTACATTTTTGTAGCTCCGACTCTGATTTGGTGGCCTTAGATAATGGAGTGGAGGTTGAGACGAGAGAGCGAGAGAGAGGGCTATTGCCAGTGATCGCCTATAGAGAGAGAGAGAGAGAGAGAGAGAGAGAGAGAGGAGGGACAAAGTGTTACCAGTTCGCCTTCCACTATGGCTAAACGCTTACCAAATGTAAGAAATACAGGGGCAATGGTCCCGTTGTTAAGATATATAATTATATATATATTATAATATTAATATTATATTATTATATAATTATATATATATATAATATAATAAATATATATATAAAATATATCTATATATGATATATATATATATTATATATATATATATATATATAATATATATATAAATATATATATATATAATACATATATATATATATAATTATAGGAATGGGAATGAAGGATTATGTGGCACACAAAGTAAAAAAGTGCACCGAAGAGCATGTAACACTGCATGAAACATTCAGCCACGACTCGGTGGTGGCCTGTGTTGCTGGCCCTTAAAGCGGTGCCATACGCACGATCGTGACTAACTTTAACCTTAAATAAGATAAGAACTACCGAAGCTACAAGGCTGCAATTTGGTATGATTGATGATTGGAGGGTGGATGATCAACATACCAATTTGCAGCCCTCTAGCCTCAGTAGTTTTTAAGATCTGAGGGCGGGAACAAAAAGTGCGGACGGACAGACAAATAGCCATCTCAATAGTTGTCTTTCACAGAAACCTAAAGA